>NC_056728.1:98694870-98819870 GCF_019279795.1 Protopterus annectens | reverse complement strand
AGTGGTTAGAAAAACATTTTATATAGCCCACCTAATCATGAAGGGATTCACATCTAGATCAGGGGAGGTCATCGGGCCTCTTTACTCATCCCTCATCAGGCCCATCATTGAGTACAATGCCCCTTTTGGGATGTACCTTACCAGACACCTGCAGCAACTGGAAAGACCCCAAAAGTACCTCACCAAGAGGATCAAAGGGCTCAAACAGATGTCATATGCTGTCCGGTTAAAGAAACTCCAGCTCTACTCAGTGGCATACCGCCTGCTCAGAGGCGATCTGTGCCTGACATATAAAGCCATGTCCAACCCAGAATTAATGGACATGCTGCACCTCAGAAAATCCAAATCCCATCAAGCTACGCGCTCGAGAGACTTGAACCTCAGCACTGAAATAAATAGGACATGCTGGAGGGACAGATTCATAACCCAGAGGCTCCCTTCATTCTGGAATAAAATCCCAGTCCAGGTTAGGCAGAGTCCCTCATTGACTCTCTTCAAGAGGAATCTTGATGAGTGGATGGGAGATCGTAGGTTTACCCCGGGTATCACTTCTGTGTCACTGTTAGACAGAGGCACAGTATACTAACCTCGAAAAAGGGCATAGCAAAATTAATTTAAAATGGGTGGCGAAAGCGAAACACACTCTGGCTAGGCTTATAAATGCCCAAGGGCAGATAGCCTAGTATGAACCTATGAACCTATGCCCAGTATGACCCTTCTGTATTTTGGTGTCAGACATGGGCTTCATTTCTCTAAGCGTGGGAGCATGCCCAGTATGACCTTCTGTATTGAATGTGTGAATCCATTACAGGTAGGTTGTACTCCAGTGCAGGAATTTGTGTTCTACACCTACAGCTAGCAACCCATTTCTGCAGGATATCTGTAGATAGGTTGACAATATGGAGTCACAATGGGCAAAGGATAGTGGGATACTGTAACTATTGTGTCTGTGCTGCTTGTGCTACATGGTTTTGGTGTAAGATATTCAGACATATGTACTGTTTTACACTGTGATGTATTATGTCATCAACTACTGTCAGGTATACTTATTTGCTCATAGTAATTTCCTGGGGAATGCAAGATGAATGAAGCTGTGTCCAGTATTGTAGTCTGCAGCCTACATATTCTTGCACACTCATGCCATTCTAGAGGGGGAGCCACAGACACTTGCTGATGTGTCTGTGTAAATGGTCCAGCACCTTGGTAATGTGGTGGCTGAGGATCCCCTACTTGTACATCTATCGACATGACAGAATGGCCATATCCTGCTGTGGCCATACCTCTCAGCTGTATAGATTCACGCAGGTTACCCAGAGGCAGGGCTCATATATCTGGTCAGTTCCCCTTCACATTGTGGTTTACAATCAGGTTTGTAGCCACCCATTACTGGATTTGCAGGCAGAGGTAGTATGGGCACACATCAGCATTTCAGACTTCAGACACTCCATGGCGTCCATGCGTCTACACCCCCCCTGTTATTCTATCCTCTTCCTAACATTATCTGCGCGATGTCTGATAAGTATCTCTATAGTTATCCCTTCATCCCAGCAGTATGTAGGGGTTGGTCCACAGTTCATGCAGTAGGACATGGTGGGCATGCTACTGGGATTTGTTGACATGACCTTGCATTTGTATTCTGTGGACTGTGTTATGTTGTTATTTGGGACCCCATGAGATAACATACATTGGCAGTACGGGTGAGGAACAGGCCTTTAACATATAACTGTAGGGCATTTGGCAGTGATGCAGGCCATATGTAGCAGGCCAGTGCATTCTGTCACTCCTACAGTCCCAGGCTGCAAGCCACTGGATTCTCCTGGGGTGACAGAGTAGATGTGCGAGGTGTTAATGGCAATAGTTCCTGTCCTTATTAATCCATTGGTGTGGATGCTGGCAGGGTGCTGCTTACAGATAGGGACATACCTACATGGGACACCTCTTCATCATGCTGCATTCTGTGGGTATTCCCATACAAAAGTGGGGGTCATACTGCACTCATTCCCAACAGCAGGGATATGACCTGTGATGAACCTGCGGCTGATGGTGGGGTGAGCTGAATGCATGTGTGATATGGAAGCTTCTTGCAGCTGAATCACAGATATACCTGGGTCATTCCCCTTATGCTGGCTTGTGCAGGGATATTGGCAGTTTCTCATTATTTCATAACTGTGTCTTTTGTGGTCTGCCAGTGATTGGCCAGACTACATCAGTATTCCATAGTACACAGACAACTAATGTGCTGCTAACCTGTATGTACAATTCCAAAGGTGTGTCCATTTCACAGTTACATTTCATATACTCTGTCTAGGGTATTTCCACCTGTGTACTGTGTGTATGTCTGAGCCCACATTCATGGCATGTCCATCTTTCAGATGGTGACAGATATTACATCCGAACATTGAGTATGGATCACTGCTGGATTGGGTCTTGCTGAGATGCATTGTGGTTGGCACTGCAGTTGTCAGAACATGGCCCTGTCATCAACAGTACTGGTCAAAGGCCACCAGGACACAACCCTCCATGCCTACATGCTGACCACTTCCACACAATATACAACACACAACAACCTAACACACAGAGCCCTGCATATTGTACACATGCAACAATCTAGCCTGCTAATTGGGCCAGCTCAGGTAATCTGTGCTCCACTGTTATTAAACCAACACATACATGTTACTACATTTCTACATAGGCTTGTGGGGGGGGCTGACAATTGTAAACATTTGCTATGACTGTACTGGTATTTCAGGTACTCTGCTGTCTTCCGTTTCATTCTGTATTCTGACCTATCATGCAGACTAGAGGCATATCAGTGGAATACAGATCTTAGGTTTTATTGACCTACATTTCAGTTTCAGACTTCTTACCCTTCAGAACTAACATCCAACTGCCTGACATGTTGTAGTCTCTCTATATAGGTCTGGAGAAAGACTGTTCTCCATTGCCATCAATTGGAGGCCTTAGCACAGCCTTTCTTTGTGGTCATCTACACCTGCCCTGCTAGCTGAGACTGTTGTTGGGTATGTGACCCTCACTGACATGCATGTGTGTGTCCTATGGACACACATTTGGCCCACCACATGTCCTGCAGTGGGACTTGTCACCTTGTCTAGTACTGCCTACTTTGCTGACACCAGTATTTGTTATGAATTTCATGCTGCCCATATAGGTGTCTACTATCTGCTGTCATCCCATTCAGCCACCTGATTTCCTTGCATGCTCACATCCATACCATAGATACAAGTAGCAGAACTTACTATTCTGTGGTGTGTGCAATAAATGCAGTACACTGTAGTAGCAATACATAGTTAGGTAGGCATTTGAATCTCAGCACTGTCAAGTGTGTGTGTGTTTGTCATCAGTATCCTGTGTGGAGGTAGCTGTGATTGTGTAATAACAGGACTCATTGTGGGGCGAGATTTGCAAATTTCTTGTAATGAGGACCTATGATATGTCACAATGTCCACCTTACAAAGACAGCAGAGAGGCTGGTGTAGACAATCCATACCCCTATATGACATTATGGATTGGGGAAACGAAAAACACAAAAACTAATAAATCCAAAAATGACCAAAAAAACACACCAAACCAACTGAAAGTAAAGTTACATTTTAGTAAAATAAATAACTTCACATTAAATTCACCTCATCTAAAACATGATTTTAGTTTTAGCAAACATTTAATGGATAAGTTGTCATTCAGCCCCGGGAGGGAATGTGCATTAAACCTCAGTTGCCATATTAATTCCCTTTCATCCAATTTCAGGGCTATAGGACCCCCCCTCAGTCCATATCAAGCACTTGACTGACAACAAAAAATAAAAATGTATGTGATGGAAACTGATTAATATGCCTAGCTAGGGCATTATTCAAATTTAATTTCTCAATATTGTACAAATGTTCATAGATGCGCTGCTTCAGGCATCTTTCTGTCCTTCCAATATAAAATGCAGGACATGCCTGGCATACTGCCATATACACATTTTTGGATAAACAATTGTACTTGCCTTTAAGCAGATAGGTCCTCCATGCATCTCAAATGAATCAATAACATTAATAAATTTACAAAAGTGGCAAAAACCACACTTGGACATTCTACCATTATAGGTAGTATTTTTACTATTCCTTTCCAAGACATTTTTAAGACTGTTGCCTTTTCTAAAGATAATTCTAGGTCTTTCCTTAATCCTACTATTAATCAAAGTGTCTTCCCATAAAAAACACCAATTTTTGTTAATAATATACCTGAAGTTATCCGCATCAAGCAAAAATGTCGTTATAAACCCACTCTGTCGAAGATCATCCACTACATCTGCTTCCAACGGTAATTCATCCATATCAGAAACAATAGTGACCATACCATCTTCAGGTAAAACATTCCCCTCAACAAAGAGGGCATCCCTTAATGGTGAATCAATGTGCAACAGGGGCTTAAAAATCCCCCTCCTTCTTTTAATACTGACCTCCCCAAAGACATAATTAATCAAGGGAGATGGGTAACCCCTTTTAACAAACATTTCCTTTAAAAGGTTACATTCCCAAATGAAATCAGCTTCATCCGTAACCATTCTGGAAGCCCTAACTATCTGCCCCTTTATGACAGCTCACTTTTGGTGGTAGGGATGGGCACTTGACCAATGTAGGAATGCATTGGAATAAGTGGCCTTCCTAAAAATCTTGGAAATAAATATTTTATTCACTAAATCCTTACATAATTCAATGTCCAAGTATGAGATGGAATCCATTTTAAATTCAAATGTAAATCTCAAAAAGTCAGTAGTATTATTCATATATTCAATAAGGGCCTCAGCGGTCTGTAAACCACCCTTCCAGACCATAAAAATATCATCCAGGTACCGCGTATACCAGATGACATTGCTCCTAAACAGGGTATCCTTAAACAGGAACTCCTTTTCCCAGTGCATCATAACTATGTTTGCAAAAGTAGCACCACAAGGAAAACCCATTGCCACCCCAGTTTTCTGCAAGTAAAAGTCCACATTAAACATAAAATAATTATTTGTTAGGACCAATTCCAAAATGTACACCAGTAAATCAATCTCTTTACCATCCACTCCTTTGCTGATGAGGAATTCTCTAACCCAAACTAAACCTGTTTCTTCAGGTATAACAGTATATAATTCGTTAACATCAGTTGTTAAAAAATCATAATCAGCCTGAAACCTCAATTTATTTATAGCTGAAAGGAAGGCCCAGGAATCACAAAAAATGTGCTGTTCCCCTTCAAGAAATTTCTTCAACTTAGTATCCAAGTATTTCGCGCACCCAAATGTGAAGGACTTCCTACCATCAACAATGGGGCGCATAGGGGGGTTCTCCATGTCTTTATGTATTTTAGGCAGTCCAAAAATCACAGGGGTAATAGGACTAACAACAAACAAAAAATTCAATAAATCAATGTCTATAGAAGATTCTATAAATAAGTCCCTAATAAACCCTTGGAATTGCTGGCAAGCCCCATTCATTTCATTCCTGGACACCTTCTCATAAGCATCACACACCAGTAAATTACACATACATGCATTATAATCATTCAAAGTCATGAAAATGACTTTTTGCAAAACTGTTGCAAAAGAGAGTAAAATCCCATGAGTGGAGGAGCTCCCTGGTCAGCCTCAGTAAGAAGCTGAGATCCCTTATAAGATCCTCCAAAGCTAGCTACGAAAATAAAATTGCCTCTAATTCCAAGGACAACCACAAAGCATTCTATAGCTATGTCAAGAATCTCAATGGCAACACCCAGATCTGTTCTGAGTTACAGCACAAAGGCATGAAAATTACAGAACCAACTGATATTGCCAACATCTTGGCAGATAGGTTCAGTGCTAACTTTAAACCCCCTACCACTAAAGGGCCCATATCTATACAGGAAGAATGCAGAGTCCCTGTAATCACAACTACGCAGGTGAAAGCTGCACTCTCTAAAGCCAAAAACACAGCATCCATGGGACCGGACAACATCCCAGGCTGCATTTTACACGAACTTCAGAATGAACTGGCTCCCCACTTAAGCACCATGTTCAATATTAGCCTCACATCAGGCTTTGTGCCCACTGAATGGCGCACAGCAACAGTTATCCCATTCCACAAAGGGGGAGCCACCACTGATCCTGGGAACTATAGACCTATTAGCCTGATGAGCCTGGTCTGCAAAGCCATGGAACGTATCATCATGGAACTCATAAACAAAGACATTGGTAACCTCCAAACTCTGGATCCCACCCAGTTCAGGTTTGTGAAAGGCAGATCATGCCTCCTGAACCTGATCAACTTCTTTGAGGCAGTCACCAAAGCTGTAGATGAGGTTAAAGTGGTTCACACAGCCTATCTTGACCTCGGCAAGGCTTTCGACACCATCCCCCATTCTGGAATTATAGCTAAACTCAATAAACTAGGCATAAATCCCTACGTCACAAGATGGGTTGCCAACTGGCTCACTGACAGAACCCACACTGTAAAAGTTGCAGACTCCAAATCTGACCTCAAACCAGTGACAAGTGGAGTACCACAGGGTTCCGTCCTGGGACCGCTCCTGTTTGGTATCTACTTCTCTGAAGTACAGGCTAACACAGAAGGCCTCTGGCTAATGAAGTTCACAGATGACTGCAAACTAGGAGCTATAGTCAAGTCCCCAAATGATGTGAACATCCTACAGAAGGGCCTCTCTGAGACAGATGCCTGGTGTCAGAGCCATGGCCTCAAGCTCAATGCCAAAAAGTGCAGTGTCATCCCCTTTGGTAAAAACTCTGTACCCATGAACTACCACATAGGCAACAATCTACTTAACACCAAATGCATGATAAGAGACCTTGGGACCCAGGTGGACAGTGGTCTGTCCTTTGATAGTCACATCGCCACAGTAGTCAGGAAGTTCTTCTATGTGGCACACCTCATCATAAAAGGGTTCTCGTCCAGGAAAAAAGAGGTCATCGTTACCCTCTACTCATCACTCATTAGACCCATTATACAGTACAATGCCCCTTTTGGAATGTACCTCACAAGACATCTGCAGCAGCTGGAAAGGCCACAGAAGTACCTCACAAAGAGGATTACTGGACTCAAACAAATGCCCTACACTGACAGCCTCAAAAAACTCCAGCTTTACTTCGTAGCATATCGCCTACTCAGAGGTGATCTCTGCCTAACATATAAAGCTATGTCAAACCCAGAGCTGCTGGACATGCTACACCTAAAGAAATCCCAATCCCTCTGAGCTACATGCTCTAGTGACCTAAACCTTGTCACCACAATAAACAGGACATGCTGGAGGGATAGATTCCTATCCCAGAGACTTCCCATACTCTGGAAGAGGCTACCCATCTGTCAAGCAATGTTCTTCATTAGCACTCTTCAAGAAAAATCTTGATGAGTGCATGGGAAATAGGAAATACACCCCGGGGATCACTTCTGTGTCTCTGCTCGTCAGTGGCACAGGAAAATAACTTTCTTGGGTGGCGTAAGCAAGGGAACCTTGTTGGCTAGGCTTGCATAGGCCCTTGGGCCGATAGCCTAGTACCTACCTATGAACCTATGAACCTATGAGGCCTCCCACTTTATCAGGTTTAATAACCTGAATACCCTTAGTTTTCAACAAGGAAAGGGCTTCCTTTTCAGGGACAGTAATGTTATACATAGAAGGGTCGGATTTACAATTGGTTAATAAACAACAAATATCATTCTCACAAACTCTCTCAAATAACTGAATGGTGCTATTAAGAAGTGGATTAAATACACTAGCAACCCTAAATTCACTAGTTAGGTTACTGTTGTTACCAAATAAAACATTCAAGTTCAATTTACATGTAAAAGGTTTTGAATCAATTAGGGTTCTAGCCAAATCGGCCCGAGCAGAAGGAACAAAGGTTAGCCCACGAGCTAGCAATTCAATAAGCACATTTGAAGGTCCAAAGTCAGTGTAATTAAAAATTTTAAAGTCACCATACTCATTGTAGAAAATACTAACCAGTTTCACATTTACTGTCCTTGTATGGTGGCTTTCAAGGAAAGGTAATGATGTTACCGCCTCCTCCGCTTGTTCGATTTCTTCTTCCACTGCTTCCGAGGTAACCCAGCTTGCTGATGAACCTGAATAAATGGCTGCTGGGAGCGAGCATCACGGTCCTGCTTACCCTGCCTGTTCTGGAGCCATTCGCTCCTTCTTTTGGAGGGATATATAAGGGCTTGTTGTAATCAATTATTTGTCTGATGAAGTTTGCTTATGAAGTAAACGAAAATGCTAACATTACTTTCAGCTGGTTTGGTGTGTTTTTCTGGTCTTTTTTGGATTTATTATAGTTTGGGGAACAATATAGGCAACCCTTGTATTACCCCGAGAACACTCTCCACCCATGTCTCATACACAAACACACTTGGCTAAGCAACAACCACTATGTTGGTAGTTCCCTGCATATTGCCCACAGATAGTAACCATGGTGTGATTGCAGTGGACTACAGAGGACATGGCACCCTGTTCCATCCCTACAATAGGCAAATAATTGCTTACAGTGGTCCTTTGCTATGTTCCCCACTGGACACCTGCAACAACTGTATAGTCAGCAAATGTAACCCACAAAGGAAATACCATGCCTTATACACATACCCTGTACAGACAGATGCCACTAACATCAGTGAATACCTGTATCATGCTGTCAGTGCAGGTGCAGGATCAATCTCAGTTCCACAGCCAGTTCTCACCACATGAGTTCAGGAATGCCACATCAGATTATAACAATCTGTCCAGACAACATGCCCCCAGACACACCAGGTACACTTCCACATGTTACAAAACATGCATGTGAGACATATGCACATCCCAGACACCATCCATGTTATGGCACTGCACAGCACTGACCACCCACAATAGTAACCCTGATGAATGGATGGTGAATACAATACCCACCTGTGTGGGCCAATCCAGGGACTACACCCCTGAGCCACACTGCAGACCATTGTCATGTGGCCTGATGCCAAGGTATACCCTTTGCCTAGCCTTGTACAGCCTTCTGGTACAGTTAACCACTACACACCTGTGAAGCAATGAACCCATGCATGTCAGTACTGGCAAAGCTGTGTCTGTGTGTATGTGGAGATTAATGAGTTGGAAGCCATTCACACTCACTACACCTCCCATTGCCTAACTGAAGCATGCCTTCTGATGTCAGTCATCTTAACATACCCTTTGCCCATATATCAGCCTGATAAGCTCTATGGTGCATGTGATACCTGTGTAATACTGTAGTGTAGCAAACAAGTTATTTAGGAATTCTATTCCTGGCCCTGCCTACTGTGATAATGTATGTGAGTCCCTGAGAGAGTGTGGCTGTGTCTTCCTTGACACCTGCTTTTGTGAAGAGGCACATGTAGTACACCTACCTTATCCCTCCTTTATCACTGTTGCTGATTTCACTCACCTTCAAATATACCTTTGGACAGCTCTTCAACATGTAAGCGCTGTGGCGCATGCAATAACTGTATAAAAATGTAATAGCAATACATAGTCAGGGGTTTGAAACCCCATACTAGTAAGTGTGTGACACAAACATGCTTAGCTCTTACTATCCTACCCCCTTTCTTTCTTACTTTGTCTCTGTCTCTCTCACTCCCTCTCTGGTGGATGTGGAAAAGTACACCTGCTTTGCTTAGGCAGCAGCTTGTGTTTTGTAAGTGATGCTCATGATCAGCTGATGGCCTTTGCATGAATTGCAGTCCCCCACTAGCTCATTGCATGTGGAACAGCTGTGGTAACATTCCCATAGCCAATTGCATGGAAACACAGTCCTATAACTAGGAACATCATGTGGGTGTTGGCCCTTTTCATTCACTGCGAGCAGGACTTCTTGTCAGTGTTTGGCAAACAGCATCACAGAGGGTAGTGGGATATACCTCTTACAACATACACTGTGGAGACAGGCCAAGAAACAGGAGGGGGATGTTCCAGACATAAGGACAGAATTTAAGTCTTGCTCTTCTACATTTGAAGTAATGTTGGTTTAACAGGGTTTGTGTGGATATGGCTGGTCTACATGTTTTAATACATGTTGTGACAGTGTTATATGGTTGAGGAAACTCTCACCAGTAGGGCTATCTGCAGACTAGCCAATGTTTGGAGTCTTACATGCGTTGTGTTATTCACAGATGACATATCTTTAGAAATGAAGTAGCATACTCTGAGGATTGCAGTCAGTACATGGTGACAGCCATGACAGTTACTGACTTCATATCCCTCAGAAGACATATGTCATAACAAACCCTGTTACACCAGTAAATGTATGAGTTTATCACAGCAACATGTCAATATTGGCCCTGTGTTTGTGCTTCCAGCCACAACTCTGTCAGCCTTTGTACATATGTCATGCAGTAAGAGGTGCATCTGTTCAGTGCACCATTATTTATTGACATCATACCTGATAACAAGCCAGTGAGATATCAGACTGATAGACATGTTATGTATAGTAGGGCTTATATTTGACGACATAACCTGGACATTCTGTTGTAGTGTGTACAGCAGTGAGGTCTGTGTACTTATGGTGATTGTCGACAGAGTGTGTATTGCCAATATGTACCTTGGCCTGTGTACAGACTGTGGTAGATGTCATTGTTCTTGGTCCAGTTCTATCTGATGTTGCATGCTGCTCCAGTGTATGGTACCCTATTGGCATACATCTTTGCATGGCCAAAGCCACACATGTCCTATACTACAGTCAGGCATCGGAATACACTGTGTATTGGCCCAGTATATGTAGGGTTAGTATGTGAGTGGCATATATGAGGATGGTGTTGATCACACAGTCTATATACTGTAATATTAAGCATGCTTACCATATGTGGCTGTGGCTGTGTTTAGACTGGTTGTGGGTATGCACTTTCACACAGGTGTCTGTTACTCCATGCTGTTACATGCCTGCTATATTTGCAGGTACATGTGTATTCCCCCATAGGAAATGTAGGCCAGTGTTGTGGCAGTCTGCCTATAGTTTGCACAGTGCTTTCTGACATGCCTAGCAACTCAGTGTACTTACCCAGTGTGATGTTATGTCCAGATATGTGTCAGATGTACTGCTGCCAGGCCACCATAACTGTTGTGTATTTCTGACAAAGCAGTGTGATGCTGTACAGATGTATGTCACTAACTAGTGGGTAGTATGTGGGCTTGGGACCTCTTCTCCTCTGGTTATTATGTGCCGGGACAGACATTAGTGTGTGAATGGATAAAATGTGTGAGCATATCTATTCCAGTATTTACGTGATATCACCATTTACATGGCTGTAAACATCCACTTTGTCAGCCTTGGTCCACACTTCTTGCACTAAGTGAAGAAAACCACCTGTGCGAGCAATGGAACGACTAAGAACTAAAAACACCAAAATCCACTGAAACGCAAACATACGTCTGTGTCTTGGGAAATCCACACACTGCTTCAATCAAACCAGCGATGGCTAACAGCACAAAATAACGTTTTATAAACAAACGTAAATCTCGAACAATAACAATATTGTAAAACCATTTAATAAATCCAAACACCAAAATGGGTTAAGCGCTTTCACTTGTGTAATTACAAGCTTCATCAGAACACTGAACCTAATATTGACTGATCTTTAAATAACTTTTTGGCGCCAATTCTTTTTGAAATCTGTCTTACTTATTTAAAGACATACATACAAATTTACTAACACAGCGCTACTGCTTATATGAATTACTATAATACATACATATTAAATCACTAAAGTTGTAATTAAAAATTATAGTTGAAAATACACTTCAAAAAATCAGATTTGTTATCATAAAATACAGCAATTGTGTATACACTGAAATGTTAGTCACAGAGAATATAGAATGTTACTATTTGACTTTCTAAAGTCACTTACTTACTACAATGAACATGAAGAAAAAATAAAACTAATTTGTAAATATGTCATTTCAATGCCAATAATGGCTTAATGAATATGGTATCATATATCTACATATGTGTGTGTGTATATATATATATATATATATATATATATATATATATATATATATATATATGGTTTGCTATCATAAATTCGAAAGTAAAAATAAATAATGTCTTTATTTTCGAATTTATGCATCGAAAATGAACATTTTCGAATAATAGTAAACTCGAAAACAAGGGTGTATTGTCGAAAATGTCGCTTGCGACATTTACGGCGATACACAGCACCCCCACCCTTCACATAATCACCTACCTACCTAACCGAACACTCAGTTATGAAGGGGGGCTACGCCCCCCTGCACCCCCCCATGGGGGGGCTGTGCCCCCCACACCCCCCCTAACTTAATATTCCAACTCCGAGATCGCACTACAGTGAGGAAAGGGATGCATTTCCCTAACCGCACTGTACCGCGATCCCCTCCCATGACCGAAAGTTAGAATTGCGAATGCACAGTTCATTCGCAATGCAAACCTTCGCTCATGTCACCTGCCATAATATGAAGTATTCGAAAATCTGATGTTCAAATACTTCATAGCCGTGCAAATGCACAAATGCACGTCGACATAATGATAGCAAACCATATATATATATATATATATATATATATATATATATATATATATATATATTTATATATATATATATATATATATATATATATATATATATATATATATATATATATATATATATATATATATATATATATATATATATATATATATGGGTTCCATCAATTTGTTCGAAGTTTCACTACTTCGAACTCCACTTCACTGAGTCCACTTGTTCAAAGTAGTGAAACTTCGAACATTGACTTTGGCAGGCAAACTATAGCAAGGAATGGGAATATTCCCTTTTCCCTACTGTAGTGCAATCTCAGAGTTGGTATATTTAAGTGGGGGTAGGGGGTGCAGGGGGGCTTGCCCCCCTGCAAAAACATGTTTTAGTGTTTTTGTTTTTTGGGGGGGTAGTACTCTTCAGTGCAAGTGCACTTTTGTTTAAGTGGACATTCGCTGATGTGTAGGGTCTACTGCTTAATTTCGGAGAAGTGTATTTTCGATGTTAAGCAGTAGACATATATAGATATATATATATATATATATATATATATATATATATATATATATATATATATATATATATATATATATACACACACACACACACACATATATATATATATATATATATATATATATATACACACACACACACACACACACACACACACACACACACACACATATATATATATATATATATATATATATATATATATATATATATATATAAAATTGTACACATGCCCATTAATTTGTGTATTTAGATTATTGTTGCAAATATGGTGGGAAGAGAGATGTCAATTAACAACTTGTATATCCCTGTAGTTATCAGTACTTTCTTAGTCACTGCTGTAATCTGTACTTTACAGGTATTATTACACTACCCTATGGCCTTAGTTTGGACAGTGGTATGTTTGCAGACAACTATATACGTGAACTGTGTTTTACCTGCAGTATACACCTCTTACCTGCTATACCTGTGGAGGTATTGTTTGTTAACACTACCTGACTGTTTCTACACATAATCCCAGATTTCAGGTTAATATTATACACATACCTCTCTATCTCTTATTGCACACATTCTGGTCAAGGCTTGACATCATGCAGGTGGAACTGGGACATAGTCTGACAATTGCTCTCATAAACATTTGGTGAGGTGCTACAATGACATGTTTGTTTTCATATACATTTTCTAAATACTTACAGGTCTGACAGTCAGTTATAGGTCATTAAAAACTTCCTAAATTTCAGAGATCATCACACTGATTTGCCAGGGGGACAGGCAAACAGGCAGTGGATATGGGCCAATTATCTGGACATTCTGAACAAATCAGTTCAGTTGAGGGGGATGATTTTGCATACAGCTTACTACCACTCCCAGGATTTGAACCCTGGCAATGTCTGCCAAAAATAAAACAGTGTACATCACAGTTGAGTGTGCTATTTAGATATTGCTGTGTATCTCTTCACTGATTTCTGTCTATAAGTCTCCCGTGGTTTTACAGTCTGACCTTGTAATTACAACATTCTTATACAGGGTTTCCTAGACAGTTTTATTATGTAGCACAGTGTGGGTGGCAATGATAAGTAATACATTATTATTCAGAGAAACTGCAACACTAACAATGCCATACAATACTATACTAAAAAGTACCAGTCCAGGATTTCAATCTTTTACTTCCAGGCACAGTTTTCTTATCTGACAGACCTGTGGAGGGAATGTTTGTTAACACTACCTGAATGTTGCCACACATATTACCAGATTTCACATTTTTATTATGCACATACGTGTCACTCTGTTACTGCACACACTCTGGTCATAGCTTCACAACATGGGGGTAGAGATAGGACATACTTTGCATATTACTCTCATAACATTTTGGTGAGTTGCTAGAGTGACACGTTTGTTCTTATAGATATTTTTCTGATGGTTATGATGTCTGACAATCAGTTGTATGTCATTATTTGCTGCATAAACTTCTGGGATCATCCCATTGATTTGCCAAGGGGAGAGGGTGACAGGCAGGAAATTTAAGCCAATTATCTGAACTTTCTGATAAAATCTGTACAGTTGAGGGGTATGATTCTGCATACAGCTTATTACCACTCTCAGGATTCGAACCATGGCTGTGTGTGCTAACGATACAACAGTTTACATCTCAGTTGAGTGTGCTATTTGGATTTTGTTGTGTATCTTTTCACTGTTTTCTAAGTCTCCCTCAGTTGGACAATATGACCTTGTGATTACAACAGTCATATACAGACATTCCTACACATTTTATTTATGTAGCACAAATAACAGTGCAGGTGGCCACGGTGGTGCAGCAGTTAGTGCTGCAGCTTCACAGCAAGAGGTACTCTGGTTTGATTCTCAGCTGGGGTGCCTTCTGTGCGGAGTCTGCATACCCTCCATGTGGTTGCGTGGGTTTGCTCCGGTTTCCTCCCAAAGACATGCAGTAGGTGGATTGGACACTCTACATTGGCCCTAGTGTGAGTGTGTGCATGTGTGGGCCTTCTGTGGAAGGTTGGGTACCGGGCTGGCAACTCGACACCGTAAAATTCCACTGCCAATCATGAGTGAACAGATGATCCACTGTGGCGACCCCTAACCAAGAAAAAGCCGAAAGAAGAAGTGTGGATAACAGTGCTTAATACAACAGTACTATTAAGAGAATGCAACACTACATTACCATATGATACCAGAGTAAACACAAGCAGTCCAGGAGTTAGACCTTTATTGCCAGGCTGTTACCCTTTTATTTACATACAACCTATATGAGACTCTTCCTGCCATATTGTCTGGTTTATTCAGTACATCCCATACACAATACAGGTTTTATACTGACAATTAACTTTCTACTACTTTTAGATTTATTTCTTATAACTGTACATGCAAGATTATTACTAACCTGCCTCACAATGCAGCCTCTGCAGCCTACATGCATGGGCTTCCTGATTAACAGCCCACACTGCTGCTGTAGTCAGAGACATAAGAGGAATGTTTAGCCATACCTATCCATAATATACATGAGCTGGCAATTATTAAACAGGTAGTAGAATGAGTACTTACACACTGCTGGGACATCACCCCTCTGCCTAGCTTCTAGGATCCACTGATCCAAGAGCTCCCTCTTCCTCTGTTTCAGGTCGGCATAGTGATGCCTGACCTGTTCACCAGTTCAAGGGATGCCAGTGGCACTGGTGAGGTCACTGGTGAGATGGTCCCAGGCTTCCGCTTTATATTGGGAATCCTGGTAGTCGCCATGCAGCAGTGTCTCTTCATGGTCTTTTACCAGGAGTCCTGCCATGACCATGGATTCCTGGATGCCCTAGCACTGCACTCAGTAGCGCAATCCTTCCCCGACACCAGCCATTGTGCCTACAGGAGGAAGCTGCAACCAGTTATGAGATGTATTCCCACCTATGGGGTTTAAATAGGGCCAATTTCCTGCACTTTGCCATGATTGAATGGTTTTGAAAATGCTAAGCTATGGTAAAACCTGTTTACCTAAGGTTGGCATTGCTTAAAGGGGCATACCAATGAGCAAATCAATTTAGCTGGGCTACACATTGCTTACACCTGGTAAGCAGAGGTGTGCAATGCTTAGTGTTGTTTATTTCTAAATTTGCATACTATTTGCTATTTGGCATTGATTTATCATTCATTACGTTCTATATTTGTTTAGCATCTGTGATTCATGTGTATGTACACTGTATGGGGTACTTGTGTTTATCTGGGGATTTCGCCACTTTATTGCTATGACACCTCACATGTGGACTTAATGCAGTACTTTAGTTCACATATATATGTTATTTAGTAGGTTATACAACATACAACTGTTTATAGATTCCTTTCACATATAAATTGTTATTTTGCTATAGTGAGGATCCGTTTGGGTATACCTCAATTTTAAGTACAGCTGTGATGGCTTACTGGTTAACTGCTGTGACTATAGTGTACGGGGTCCTAGGTTCAAGACCTGCAAGGGATGTTTATTTTGTTGCTGGGCAGAACAGGGGCTGTTGTATACAGAGTGATTAAGGTACTTTTAAGCAGTTGTAAGCGGGTTTGCATGATGGTTAACAATGCTAACTTCTGGTTACAGTTTCTTATGCTCAGTTAGCCTCTAAATTGCTTATCCTGTTTAGGCATTGCTTACCCCCGCACAGACAGACTTAAACCTGCTTACTACTGCTTAAACTTGCTTACTCCAGCTTACCCATGCACTAATTTAGAAAGAAATGAAACATGGGTCTTGGGAAAGTGGTAGATTTGGATACTTTATACATTTTTTAGACTATTTGCTGTATGGCATGGATGTATCATTCATTACATATTATAACTTTGTTTAGTATCCCTGATTCATGTGTACGTATCCTGTATGCGACACTTGTGTTTATCTGTGGATTTTACCATATTATTACAATGATACCTCACATCTGCACTTAATTCAGTACTTCAGTTCACAAATATATGTTATTTAGTAGGTTATACAGCAAAAAAAATGTTCATGAATTGCTTTCACATAGAAGATAGAATATTCTACAATGAGGATTGAACTGGGAATGCCTGCTTGCAAAGCTAACACTCTGACCACTACACTATTGCAGTACTGCTTTTACTGAATGCATCTTGCTATTTATCTTCTTGCGATAATTAAGCTACAGTATGCGTAGCTAATCAATGGGCAAACCTGCGCACCTATGGTTAAATTTAATCTGTTTGATAAAAAAAAAATTCTAGTGTTATTTTCTCTATGAAGGAACAGGTTTCACCTATTGCTGTGGATTTCTGCATGCATCTGCACATTTGGCAGACATCCTGGCATGTTTCATTTGCTATAAACGTAGGGTTTTCCTGGGATGTGGGACTTTGACCTTTGCAATGGCTGTGGGTGTGTTTTGTCCTGCAACATGAATTATTTCCTATATTTTATGTAATAGTTGCATAAAACAGTTATTCTGTATCTGAAACACCTACATGTTTAAGAAACAGAATGAGCAACTAAAATGCTACGAGAATAAGCTTTTATTTAGGCAAAGACATGATGTGCTGTCCTTTGTACTGGCTGTGGGTATGTTTCAGCCTGCCAAATCTGATATTTGTGCCACAAATGTTCCACTTTGGGCATTTGAAATGCTGGCAACCCTACAACCCCCTATGAGCATTCTCACTCATTCTAATTGCCGAACGGCAATTCTTGAGCACAGGGGCATGTATATTGTGAGAGCTCTGCTCTCAGACACACCCCCTGCACTCATCCATGCTCCGTGTCCATTTAGGAGCAGAGGCAGCGTGCCTTCATAGCTGTGCATGACACACTGCCATACTGCTCTTAAATCGTCATTTCTGTGCAGGAATAAGCTATTCTTGCACGGAAGCTTACTGAATCCCAGGGCTACTTTAATATCTATCAAAATGGATGAACTGATTCATCAATAAAATACTCAAATTTCAGCTTTGATTTATGAAATGAGTTATTTCAGGTAGTCTTAGTGAATCTAATAACATACAATATATAAATTAGATTCACTAAGACTACCTGAATCTAATAACATACAGTAAATAAATAAATAAAAACATACAATATGTAAAAAGCTTCAAAGTTCACATGATCAAGCTTCAAATTTTCAAATTTCAGCTTTCAGATTATTTTCAAATATTTTATATGATTTTATAAGATTTTCTATGCAAATTGTATGAGATGTTGTACATCACATTTCTGCCATATGCAGATATATGTAACATCTTTCTTAAAAGGAGTTTGTTGTTTAAATATATTTTTATCTACCTTATTTTTCCAGTAGTATTCTACCTTATTCTATATATCTTGCATTTCTAAAATCTCAAATCAAAGAGCTATTTAATCACATATTTTAAAGCTCTGAATTTGGTTTTAAAGTATAAGGGTCTATATTTCAAAAATGTGTATCACTCTTAAAACAACAAATATGAAAATATGTCTATATATGTTTATTAAAGGCTATAGTATGTGTACATATTTCCTAACGCTATAGTATGTGTACATATTTCTTAACTTACTGATACTGCTCTTTTATTAAGCTTACATAGTAGATACTGCATTCCTTGTGTATATGCATATTATTCATAAGATGTTTACTCATTAATTCTAGTATTACAAGAAATCTTGACTAAATATAAAATAACTCCTGCTTGATTAATTTGTATGTGCATTTTTAGCCATTGTGAACAGTTGCTCTGAGCTAAGCTTTACATACTAACTTCAGAATTTGCCTACAGCATGTGAAAATAATTCACAGCACACAGCAACTGCTAATTTCCTATATAAGTTTCTTATTCCTTTTAGTTCTTTTAAACTGTTCTAATCAGTAACAAACATCTAACTTTACTTCTTTCAATTAATATACAGTTATGTGTAGTTAGAGTTAATAACACTACAGCATAAGCTATTAATATGCAAAACGTAAGCACATTACATGTTGCAACCAATCCTTCACATCTACAAAATTTTGAGTGCATTTTCCATATATATATATATATATATATATATATATATATATATATATATATTTATTTATTTTTTTTTTAAAAAAGAAAGAAAAAGAAAGTTCTTTTTTTCACAGACATCAGTGATGAACTTTGACATAGAATTTTTTTAGAACAGCGCAAGACAGGAAGAATACAGCATTCTGACATAACTGGAACATCCTTTTGGTCTCAAACTTTCTCTAAGTGTCAGTTGTTTCATAAATGACCTGTAAATGGAATGCATTACACAGGAACAAAGAAAACAAAATCACCAGTACTTTAACATTTCTAATTAGCATATTACTTAGATCTGACTTTACTAAGCAAAGTTGAACAAATAAAATAAAATTCTTAACTGATATAGTCAAAGTTGCCAATTGTATTGTTTATAATTTAATGGCATTCTCTTACATGAAGTACTTGTTTAACATTTAGAAACACACATAAGTTTAGTTAAATGAAAAATATTAAGTCTTTCACTGTAAATATAGTAAAACAGTAAAACTAGCCATTTATATTCCTCATCATGAAAATGTTTTAGCTTAAAATATAAATGCATACTTACAAATGTTTTGAAGCTTAAAGCCAACTACAGACCTTATACTTAAAGGACCACTATGGGCAAATGATGAAGAAAACATATATGTTTTATCTTGCCATGATTTACTACACCTCCCAAAGCTGCCTTCAGCAAAATAAGTACTCATTCCTAATTTTATTTTGTTTTTACTCTTATCTGCCCTCATGGGGGCAGACATGGTGATTCCTTTGGAAAGCTAAATCTGTCCCATAATGCAGACTGTGAGGACAAATAGCCCTACCATTTGTTGTCAGACTAGACTTCCATTCACTTATAATGGAACTCCTGAAAAAAACTGCCAAGTTTGAGAGTCTGCAGCTCATGTGTCATTGACTGGTATGCGTTGAGTTTTACAAATGTTGTTCCTACTGATGTACTACATATTCTCTGAAAGAAACTTGCAAAAGTGTCAACAAATTACTGAGATAAAAAAGACTTTTCACAAGGAGCAGTTTTGCAAGTTTCAATTCCTGGCCAGGTTACTCCTCCCATCTCCCCTCCTTCAGTGGGCTACAGTCTCACATTTCCAGCTTTACTAGATTCAACTATTTAGTCAGCTTTGCATGACAATAGAAATAAAAAAATAGCCTGGTGTGCCACTAAAACTGTTCCCTTGTATGTTTCTTCATTTCTGAATAGCAATTCCCAAGAATAAAAAAAAAGCAAACTCATCAGTCCAGAGTTTAGGCTAGTCTATCCATTTTTTAAAATGTGCACAGTAAAATATTCAACTTGTAATGCATTTTGGCTGCTGACATGGTTATCTTTATATAGTTATTCTCTTATAGTATAATCTGAACTTAAGTTATTTAATGATACATTTTACAACCGTTCTCAGTTTCTTAACAATGACCTCCCAAGCCTCTGATGTGACCCAATACTTTCTTACTATTGCTTTATGTAGTTTGTCTTAGTTGTATATTTGTAGTGTGTTTCTCATCCTCTCAGCAACAGACTCCTGGAGAAGCATATAGCAGTGATACCACACTCCAAAACAATGCACTCAAACATAGTACTGACAAACACAAGGGAATGTATATGTCTGAATCAAGCCATGATGAAATTGCTAGGGACTTCACTGAGCAACATTTTACTCTTAATTTCTCCATTTCATAATGCATAACATTTGCACCACACTTACAAAGGCACATCTCCACCTTCCACAAACACAGCAACCCACACAAGTGCTACGGTTTCTCCCTTCAGTTATTGCAAGCCAAGAACACTACTATTTAATAAGGATACCTACCAGACAAGTCTGCATAGCACACTTGGTCTACCTGCATCATCGCAGCTCGGTCCCCCCCCCCCCCCAGCAACTGCGACATTGCCAGATAAAGCCACCGCTATGGTCCGGTTTCCCCCTACCATTATTGCAAGCCAAGAATAACACTTTTAAATAAGGATACCTACCAGACAAGTCTGCATAGCACACTTGGTCTACCTGCATCATCGCAGCTCGGTCCCCCCCCCCCCCAGCAATTGCCACATTGTCAGATAAAACCACTGCTGCGGTCCGGTTTCTCCCTACAGTTATTGCAAGCCAAGAATAACACTTTTTAATTAAGATACCTATCAGACAAGTCTGCATAGCGCATCATTGCAGCTTGCCCCCCCCCCCCCCAGCACCTGCAACATTGCCAGATAAAACCACTGCTATGGTCTGGTTTCTCCCTACTGTTATTGCAAGCCAAGAATAACAATTTTTAATAAGGATACCTACCAGACAAGTCTGCATAGGTGGCTGGATATTTGCAGTTTTTGTTATTAGCAGATGTGGTCCTTAACAGTTATGTTTTAAACATTGTGACTGGCTATTTACATTTCCTTTTTTGCAGCACATTTGTTACTTTTACTAGTTATTTTTTAAGCATTGTTTTTGCTGGCATGCACACCTGCAAGGCACCCCCAGGCAACTATAGCTTTGTCTATTGCCAGTGGGTGTCATAACTTAACAATATACTTGCTGTATCTTGTCCTCCACACTGAATACTTGTAAAGTAAGGCAAGTACCATTTACTTGGTGTATTTGTCCCCAGATAGATTTACCTTCCTTTGTATTACTTGCACACCAAGGCCTTAAAGTAGTGTTTCTGCAACTAACTGCTTACACTCCTAATTTCATGCTTCGACCTCTTCCTTGCTTACACTTACTTTACAGCTCCAAGGCGTCCACTTCTTATGCCGATTACTTTCCTTTGCAGTCTTCTGTGAGGGGGCAGGACAGATCTCTACCGGCTTTTTCTGGTTATACCTTCCCCCATTTTGTATCTCCCTCCTCTAACTCCCTCCTCCCCCATGCACATTAACTAGTCTATATTAGTGGCTCTCCTTGAGTGACGCCCTTTTGAAAGTTATCTTTTGGCCTGCTTGTGGTAAGGAAGCTTCCCCAGACCTTTTTCAGTGTGACTGCATCAGTATAAGTAAATTAAACTAGTACAATACAGCCAAACAGACACATTTGGTGTAAACAGAAACAAATGGAATGATACATTTGGTGTACAAAGAAAAGAAACAAGTAAGCCCATTGATATAATTGAAGTTAGTGTTAGCCCCACTGCGCACGGGCTCACTCCGCTCTCCTCCCTGCTTCCTATTCCCACCCGCCTCCACTAGTGCTACATTTCAACTGAACTTAGCCGCTCCCATCATGCTAACCACCAATCACTGAATCTGCCCCACCCCTGTACCCATTTCCTTCTCTTCCACTATTCCATATCCTGTAAAGCACAGTCTTCCATCTAACTACCTTACAATCACATATAACACCTGTCATCATCCACCACACCCACCCCATCCCAAGCAGATCTCTCACTCATGACCAAACCATGCCCAAACTACCCAAACCCACATATATACACCTCTTACTATTGCTCCAAGGTGTACCCACACTCCCACTGCTAACTTCTATCACCAACCACCAAAAACAACTTAATTTTATCCATATACCAAGAAAAACTACTTCCACTGACATTATTACAACACACCATTTTACTCAACTAGTCCCACATCACTACCAAACCTTCTTTATTCACCACTATGCACACAGATCACAGCCATCACACTACCAGTCTCAAACAACTATAAAGAACTTTAAGACCCTAAGCAAACTACTCAATCTCTATTTTTACCTCAGAACCTAACTCATTAGCTGCAGTGATATACACCCAAACCCAGGCCCAGAAAATCTAGGAGCCCCAACCCGAATGATACCCTATTCCACCAAGACAAATCCACGCTCTTCATTTTAAATTTAAATGTCAAGTAAACTAAACAAAGTCCACGACCTTCATGCACTACTCTCCTTTTATCAACCTGAGATAGTCATACTAACAGAGACTTGGCTTAAACCAGGCAACCACAACAATGAAATCACTCCACCAGGTTGCAGTATAATTCGTAGTGACAGAATAGGTAAAAAAGGGGGGTGTTGCTGTACTGTATAAATCTCACATTATCCTTGAGAAAGTAGACATAACAACCCTAGACCTCATAAAGTTGAACTCACTCTAACAAAACTAAAACTTAATGATAATAAACACATCAACATCATGCCCCCTCCAGAACAACAAGAATTAAAACTAAATATATATATATATATATATATATATATATATATATATATATATATATATATATATATATATATATATATATATATATGCAAATGTTATGCATTATGAAATGGAGAAATTAAGAGTAAAATTTTGCTCAGTGAAGTCCCTAGCAATTTCATCACTTCTTGATTCAGACATATACATTCCATTGTGTTTGTCAGTACTATGTTTGAGTGCATTGCTTTGGAGTGTGGTATCACTGCTACAGCTGCTGGTACTCTTTCAGTACAAGTATATGCTTCTCCAGGAGTCTGTTGCTAAGAGGATGAGAAACACACTACAAGTATACAACTAAGACAAACTACATAAAGCAATAGTAAGAAAGTACTAGGTCACATCAGAGGCTTGGGAGGTCATTGTTAAGAAACTGAGAACTGTTGTAAAATGTATCATTAAATACCATAAGTTCAGGTTGTACTATAAGAGAATAACTATGTAAAGATAACCATGTCAGCAGCCAAAATGCAGTACAAGTTGAATATTTTACTGTGCACATTTTAAAAAAATGGATAGACTAGCCTAAACTCTGGACTGATGAGTTTGCTTTTTTTTTTATTCTTGGGAATTGCTATTCAGAAGTGAAGAGACATACGAGGGAACAGTTTTAGTGGCACACCAGGCTATTTTTTTTATTTCTATTGTCATGCAAAGCTGACTAAATAGTTGAATCTAGCAAAGCTGGAAATGTGAGACTGTAGCCCACTGAAGGAGGGGAGATGGGAGGAGTAACCTGGCCAGGAACTGAAACTTGCAAAACTGCTCCTTGTGAAAAGTCTTTTTTATCTCCGTAATTTGTTGACACTTTTGCAAGTTTCTTTCAGTGAATGTGTAGTACATCAGTAGGAACAACATTTGTAAAACTCAGCGCATACCAGTCAATGACATATGAGCTGCAGACTCTCAAACTTGGCAGTTTTTTTCAGGAGTTCCATTGTAAGTGAATGGAAGTCTAGTCTGACAACAAATGGTAGAGCTATTTGTCCTCACAGTCTGCATTATGGGACAGATTTAGCTTTCCAAAGGAATCACCATGTCTGCCCCGATGAGGGCAGACAAGAGTAAAAACAAAATAAAATTAGGAATGAGTACTTATTTTGCTGAAGGCAGCTTTGGGAGGTGTAGTAAATCATGGCAAGATAAAAAAATATATGTTTTCTTCATCATTTGCCTGTAGTGGTCCTTTAAAGTGCAAATATATTGTTTCAGAAAATAAAAGTCCTACAATCAGAGAATGAAAGTCACTTCTTCTTATGCTTTTTAGTTTTAAAAGCAGTTTTTTATGAATTCAGCTCAATCTGTCTCTTCAGGGATATCCTCTTCCACTCCATTTCTATAGTATTATTAAGGATTTTATTGCTGTTAACAAAAGAGACTGCCTCCTCCAGCATGTTAAACACGCTGATTTCTTCAAAAAGAAATAACTTGATCTTTGCAGGAAACACCAAAGTGGCTTTAATATTGTTCTTTTTAAGTTCTCTGAACAGCAGTAAACAGGATTTTCTTTCACTCATTACTTTACTGGAATAATCATTGTCAAAGTTGACTACATGTTCATCAGTTTTCATATGTGGGCTGGGCCATGCTGTTTTTAATATCTGATATTTTTCTAAGCTAGACATGAACTTATAATTGAATGTGGTGGTGAGTTTTCCTTCTTCAAAATTGCTCTCAGGAATCTATGTGCCCTTTCAACAATAAAGTTTCAGGTAGATTTAATGTTTTATGTAGCCAGGTAGTTAAGAAGTTTATTATATTGTCTCCCTCATACTTTTCAGGTATACCATAAATTCTAATGTATCATTTCAGTCTATTTTTTAAATCATCAAGTTTTTTTCTATGAACCAGTTATTTTGTTTTAACAGAAATTCAGTCTGAGACTCACCTTCAGTTATTCTTCCTTCATGATAATTTCTTCCACACTGCTGATTTGTGCACTTTGTTGTTTCATAAGAATTTCTAAATGTTCTAACTTCTTTAAGGTCTCTTCTTTGAAAGTTTCTAGTTTGGTAACCAGTTTTTTTAATTTAAGTAATAGATCCTGCATACTAGATATTAGTGACTGGATGTCTTTTTCAACACAAGAATCCTGAGTACCACTTCTTGAGTGACTCATATGAAGTCTCCTCTCTCGTAACCAATCAGTTGAAATTCAAACAGAAAACTTAAAGTTTTGGAAGAACTTGAAGTTATAAAGCTTTTCTCTCACTATTAGTGAATAAAATTAGCTAACAAGTATCTCCAAATTTTAATTTTTTGATTATATTTTCTGTCAGAGAAAAGTTTTCAATCACAGAGCTTTCACCAGTTGCTGCTCTCAGTTAGTCATCTTGGCCATACCCCTCAACAGGTAGTGTTTTGATCACTTTATTTACAATCTGTTGTCTAACAGTAAGTGTTTGCTAAATGATATGTCACTTACTTACTTATATATATATATATATATATATATATATATATATGGGTCTACTACTAATTACCGACACGACGATTCCCCGACAGAAAACTCCCCGACGCCAGATGACCGACATCACACAAACCCGACAACGCAAAACACCGAACACCATTACACCGAACACCATTAATTACACCGACACACGGAACGTAAACAACACGCGACACTACATAGCATACACACTAGCCCTGACCCAAACCCTAACCCTAAGGTCCGACACTATCGCACACTTCACCTACCTGCACCCTAACCCTAACTCACTTAACCCACCCCTAGCCCAAGCTCCAACACTAACGCACACTTCACCTACCTGCACCCTAACCCTAACTCACTTAACCCACCCCTAGCCCAAGCTCCGACACTAACGCACACATCACCTACCTGCACCCTAACCCTAACTCACTTAACCCACCCCTAGCCCAAGCTCCGACACTAACGCACACTTCACCTACCTGCACCCTAACCGTAACTCACTTAACCCGTCCCTAAACTACAGTCCCTCACTAGCACACACTTACCTTACCCGAACCATACCTCCGACACGAACACACACTCACCTTTCCCACAGCCTAACCCGACATCCCACAATCTCGAGCACTTACCTGACCGCTCCTAACTCCGTCACCATCGCACACTTACCGCGTCGCGATCGCACATTCCCTTGTCGGTCTTTCCGCTGTCGGCAAATCACCCTGTCGGTACACTTACCTGTCGGTCATCTGGCGTCGGTGAGTTTTCTGTCGGGAAATCGTCGTTTCGGGCATTAGTAGTAGACCCATATATATATATATATATATATATATATATATATATATATATATATATATAGTGAGACAGAAAGTGAGACATATAGCATGATCCTTTATATGTGAAAATAGGACCAGAGTCCAAAAGAGTTGCTGTCAGTATAAGTGACTAACGTTTGTGTAAGGCCTTTCTATAAACAGGATTACACCAGGGGTCAGATTCCAAAAGACATGCTGTCCACTTATACTGAGAGTATTTTGAATTGGGCCCAATATTCAGTTATTCAAGTACTACCAGACAAAACCTAATTTTGCATTTGTCAAAAATAAAAAAAACACTTAAGCGGTAAGTTTTGTGATAAAAAATATCTTTTTAAAAAAATCATGAGATGGTGTTTTTTAGTGCTTACAGCTACTTTGTAGGTCTTACTAGGTACTGTTGTTAATAAGAGGCTTCTAAAGTAAGCTGGAAAAGATGATTAAAGCAGGGGGTATTCTACCAGACTACAGACAAGTAGTAGGCAGAACTACAACAAAACTGTTTTAGTTGTAGATCTTGTCTCATATTTTTTCCTTTTTGCCTTAGGAATGTTTTTACTTTAAAGGAAACATTAACACTAACTGCTGATTTAAAACTGCATGCAATGCAAGTTTAGTGTTATGAGTTACAGTGATGTGTAAAGCTCAGACTACTGGAATTGATTTTTGCTAAGTTGCTAAAATAAAGGAATCAAATCATTGTTCCTGTTCTCTTCCTTTTACTTGTCATAATGCAATAACAAGTAATGCTTATTTACCTAGCAAGTTATACATGGCAGAAAAAATACATATGATCCACAGACATTTGCCAAAGACTACTAGATTTCACTGATGTTGGTATATATGGTCCTTAGTTGTATGATAAAGTTTCCATTTTTTTTGTAGCTCCTGACAGAACACAAATCACAAAATCAATAGGCTGTATAACAGAATGAAGAAAACCATTGCAAAAATTAGGAAGTTCAGCATCCAGCAGGATAAAAGCACTCTCATCAAACTAAACAAACAACTCAGAGGACAAATAAAGTCTACCAAAGTCAAATTTGAGGTAAGTTTGACCTCCCAGGCCAAGGACAACCACAAAGCATTCTTTAGCTATGTCCGCAACCTCAAAGGCAATACACAGTTGTGTGCAGATCTAATTGTAAATGGAGCCACCTATAATGAGCCAGAAGATATAGCAAACCTCCTAGCTGATAAACTCTGTCCCAGCTTTACCCCTCTCTTCCTCTCAACCTTCCCTCAGGAAATACCATCAAATATAACTCCCCCTACTATCACTAGGGAACAGGTCCTTAATGCTCTCTAAGACTAAGAACACTGCTTCAATGGGCCTTGACAATATCCCAGGATGCCCTCTAAATAGCATGAAACATGATGGGCCTCTGGAATTACTATTTAACTGTAGCCTCCAAATAAGCTTCGTGCCTCATGAATGAAGAACAGCAACAGTCATCCCTCTGCATAAATATGGGCTATCTACAGACCCTTGAAACTACAGGCTAACTAGTCTTATATGTAAAGCCATGGAATAATTATCATGGAAATGATCAACACAGATATAGTAAACCTCCAGACACTGGACCCAACCCAGTTTGATTTTGTCAAGGGTAGATTATGCCTACTCAACCTGGTGGACATCTTTGAGAAGGTAACCAAAGCAATTGATGAGGGAGAAATAGTACACACTGTCAAACTGGATCTGGCAAAGGCATTTGACACAATACCCTGCTCGGGCATTGTTGACAAACTCAAGAGGTTAGGTACAAACTTGTATGTCACCTGGTGGATAGCCAACTGGCTCACAGATAGGACCCAGGAAGTTAGAACTGGGGAGTCCACCTCTACAAAGAGGCTAGTCACAAGTGGAGTCCCTCTGGGATCAGTCTTTGGGCCGCAAATGTTTGGCATTAAAGGCCAATGTCAGTGGTCTCTGGCTGACTAAATTTGCAGATGATTGCAAATTAGAAGCTGTCACTGAATCTCACACTGACACAAATGTTCTCCAGGAGGGGCTGACACAGACAAGCAACTGGTGTCAGAGCTGTGGACTAAAACTAAATGCATAATAGTATCCTTTGGGAAGTCATCCACCTCTGGTAGCTATCATATTGACAACACACCCCTGAGGGTTGGCCCGGTAGTCAGGAATTTAGGGACACACATGGATAGCAATATAGCCTTTGACCATCATGTGTCTACTGTATTGAGGAAATCATTCTATGTTGCGCAACGTATAAACAAAGGTATGGCATCTAAGTCCAAGGAAGTCATTGTTCCGCTGTATTCGGCATTCATCAGAACTATCATTGAGTAAAATTCCCCCTTTGGTATGTACCTAACCAGGCATATCCAACAACTGGAATGTCCACAGAGGTTCCTCACCGAAAGAATACAGTGCATAATTAAAATGTCCTACACAGACACCTTAAGGCCCTTTCCCTGTATTCTGTCTCCTACAGGCTTTTGAGGGGAGATCTATGCCTGGCATACAGGGAATTGTCAGACCCCCTCTGATGGATGTTCAATATATCCACAAAACAAACAGCATCAGAATTACCCATTCTAAAGACTTAAACCTTGCCTGTGATATAAATAGAACCTGCTGGAGAGACAGGTATGTATCCCAGAAACTACCCCATCTATAGAACAGGCTTCCCATCCATGGGAAGTAGAGTTCTTCCCTAATCCAATTCAAATGCAACTTGGACAATTGGATAGGGAACAGAAAATCCATCCCTGGTTTGGCACTTATGTCTCTAATGGACAAAGACAGCCTGTAAATGGTTCATCTCCCAGGCCTCTGCTTGCAAATGTTTCATTTCCCAAACCCTGCTTACACTTATCAAGGGTATCAGAACTTGTCAGAGATTTGGGATGCATGGCTAGGCTTAAAAAGGCCCTTGTGGTCATTAGCCTAGTAAACACCTATGAACCTATGAACCTGCGAACACAAATTAATTCCCATTTCTAAGAAATACTTCATTAAACCATAGTTTTATTGACTACACAAGTCACATCACAGTTTAAATGTACTTCTGAGTAATCTTTTTAATTCAAGTCAAAAGCCTACTGTCGTCCTGTGGTTTAGCTGTACAGTTAGTGATTTTATGGATATTGTTACTGAGGAAATTGAGTCAGACCTAATGTGGGACCAGATTTATTGCCTCACGCAGGTGGTACACCCTGTCCATACTGTCATTTCATTCACATCACTCAACAGGTATGTCATGCAATGACAGAAACACTCATCTTTGTATTTTCATGTCTGACACATGCAAAGTTGGAAACCTCTAGTGCATGACAACTCATAACAAGTATGGTTTATATATGCTGACATCAAGAATAAAAGATGGAACTCTGTATGCAGTGAAATTTAGTGTTAGCTTATAAAGATAACAATTGTAATGTCACAATTGAAACCTAGTCCCATGCAAACCATCAGCATGTTATTTCTCTTAATTAAGTAAATATATTTATTTATTTATTTTTTTATTTACATTTGTTTACTGGGAAAGTCCAACTGGGCCAGAAGCCCATTTTCAGCAGAGGCCCGGGGAGAAATGCTCCACAGAAATATAAACAAAATACAATAATTAGTACAATAGTATACGTATAGTAAGATGCAGAATACACATCATCCAGTTAGTCTATACAAAGAAGTATTCAATACTGTTTTCTAATAGATACAAGTTCAAAAATGAAAATCACACAAGCAGTTCAATAAAGATCACGGTGAGAATAATAAAATTAGTACTGTGTACATATTAAATAATAGTTATGAAAAATGAGATTTCCTTTATTTATTGAATTTTTTTTTTAATGAGCAGTAGTAACACCGGGAAGAGAGAGAAAATGAGGTAAGGAGTGGACAGGATGGCGAATGAGAAATATATATTACATTATTATATAGGAGATCAGATGTGACAAAGATGTTGTGCAACATGTTATTTTCTTCATGTGGAAATTGTCCACTGATCACATCTGACTATGAGTGAATTTGTAACGTTGACAAATGCTTATGTTGTCATCACATTATAGCAAGTGAGTGCTTCACAAGTCATATGCCATTTCAAATACTCCAATTTTAATGATGTTTTATTCCAGAATACTATTCAGTACTTAGAGGGTTCATATGAGTTTCAAGGCAATTGAGTCTCATGACCATGTTAAGTTACTCTTAAGCCATACTCCCTTTCTCTAAGTACCTATACTAGTTAAGCCTGAGGTGAATCTTTGGTTATCTGTTCATTCATCTCAGTCCTATTCGAAGGTTAACAGTGTATCACACTGCTTAATCTCCAGGTGAAGTGTATTCTGGATGTGGGGGAGGTGCCATGTAATGAATCTGACTCTTCAACAAATTTTATTTATCTGCTGGTGAAGATTTAGGTCTCTGGTTCTGGGGTTTATGGGACTATTAGATTTGTGGAGTTATAAGACAGCCAGGACAACAGGATCTCTAATGGCATGGGAGGCATGGCATAGATCTTCCCTCGAGATAAACTGAATAAAGGAATGGCACTTCCAGTCTCTGTTAAGCTTCTGATCTTAGGAATCTCTGGGCTCTTTCTATATGTTTGTTATGTCTAGTGAGATACATCCTGAAGAAAACATAGTACTCAATAATTGTCCTAATGCTTTCTATAAATGAACAGTGGCCTCTTTAAATCTAGATGATATTCTCTTAGCTATTAGCTGTGCTAAGAAGAAGGATTTTTCTTACTGTTGTCACATGATGGTTGAAAGAGAATTATTACATATCATCAAATGTCCCTAACACCATTTTCATTTTGAAGTGGGGGTATTGCCTTCACTCTTTGTTGACTGGAGGGGTTGTCTACCAAATTTAATAATATCACTTTTTTTCATTTAATTTGAACTCATTTGTAGTACAGTAGTTATTTACATGTGCAAGTTCTTGCTGGATGGTTAGGGTATCAGAGGGGGACTTTACAATTACTAGAAGTTTGCAGTCATCTAGCTATCCAGATGTCTTGGTTTCCAGTCTGGAGGTCAGAAAAGTAAATGCCAAAAAGGAGGCATCCCAGCACTGAGCCCTGGGGGACACCAATGGTCACCTTCATACTTTCTGATGAGGTACCTGCCACTCACACTGTGTAAGTTTTGTCCTTTATCCAGGTTGCTATCCATCTTATCATATAGTGACCTATTTTTAAAGTGTTAAGCTTACTTACAATGTCAACATAGGGTTCATAGCTAAGTAATAGGCAATCCGTTTGCAGAGCATTACAAGCCTTTCATAGCTAAGTACTAGGCAATCAGTTTACAGAGCATTACAAGCCTTGCCAAAAAAACCTTATTCAGAAGTTCTCTCCAGCCTCAACCAGGACAAGACAAGATAAACCAGGAGAGAATTTGAGGCTGCCCATCCAAATATCTTGGTTTATCCTGAATGTGTCAAGATGCTACTCTGCTTGACATGTACTAGACGTTTGCTGCAGAGGTGAGGGATCTATTGGATATGCATTTATCATGCCAATGTGCCTTATTTATTAAGGTGATGAAAGTTTAGTTCCTTTAACCAAGTATTTGAGGTACAATTAGTTCTGTGAAGGAATAGGAGGTCAAATAGGGTTGGATCTTTCATGGCATGAAAGGCTAAACATAGATCTCCATGAAGGAGTCTGTAAGAGACTGAGTACAGAGAAAGGACTGCCAGTGTCTCTTAATAACTAAGATTTTTGAGGCCAGTGATCTCTTTAGTTATGAATCTCTGAGGTCTCAGAAGTTGTGTGATATGTATAGATAAATATATGCCAAAGGTGCATTATATTCAATAATGGGGCATGATAAAAGGGAATTAAGACTTCTTTGGATCTAGTGAAGATGCCTTTGGAAATTAAAGGGTTTTTGAACTGCTGTAGAAACATGATGGTCAAATGATAAGGAATTATCAACAAGAGTACCCTTACAGCAGTGTCTGATTGAAGGAGTGCATCTCCTATATGATAAGTGAAACTGTTTTGTTAACCAGCATTAACTATGCTATATATTTCTGCATTTAATTTGAGGCCATTGTTCCTGCATCAGTTGTAAACATGGTCTAAGCCATGTTGGAATAATTGTGAGTCATTTGAAGATCAAATAATAGCACCCAGGTTACAGCAAATTTAGTTAACCATAGGCCAGAAATGCTGGCCTGAAGCTTTAAGAAATATATGCTAAATAGGAGAGGGCCCCAAAATGGTCCCTGTGATACACCACTGGTACAACTGGTAACCGTTTTGCTATCAGAAGTGGCACCTACTACTCTAACCACATGGGCTCTGTCAGATAACCAGTTAGCTATCCATCACACAATATAAGGACTTATATTCAGATTTATAAGTCTATCAATAATGTTTGCATAAGGAATAGTGTTAAAGGCCTTGTATTGATCTATATATGCTGTATGCACTGCACAGCCACTATCCATTGCTTCAGTTACTTTTTCAAAGAAATTAAAGAGGTTGAAGAGGCAGGAATTTCCCTTGATAAAGTCAGATTGATGAAGGGATGATGTCAAACACCTTGGCCAGGTCAAATTATGCTCTGTGAAAAGCATGACCACTGTCAACAACCTGTACAACCTTCTCAAATAAGTTAACCAAATTCATTAGGCATGATTGTCTCATCACAAAGCCAAACTGCTGCAGTTCAAGTCTAATGACATTTCTGATATCATAGTTTACAAGTATAAAGCAAAAACACCAGGACAAGCATGTCAATAAAATCCACAAACGTTTAATGATAACAGAAGGTTAGCACTTTCATGCCCATCAACTAGGCACTTCTTCAGACAAATGTATCAAAAACAGCACAGGTATTTATAATACAATCAACCATTCAATGAAGCAATTTACGTTCCTTGAGTAAAGGTTTTAAAGGAACATATCCATTCAAACCAGGACTCTTATGCGCTTGTAGCCACACTATCCATTTTGTTTCAGCTTTCTCAATAAAATTATCCAAATCATCACCTCTGTCATTTAATTTAAAACACTGTAATACTAAAAAACAAAAAGTGTGATACACATTGTTATTAACATGTTTAAATCCACACTGTCATTAACATGTTTAAACAATGCACTAGTGGGATCCCCATGCCTAATGTACCCCAAATGTTTTAATAAATGTTCTCTTAGGGTTCTACACATCTTTCCCACATAAAAAACTACCACACTGATTACATAGGGCAAGATACAGTAATCTTCGTGTGGAGCAATCAGCATAAAACCCGGGTTTGAACATATGCCCTGTAACAGGGTGCTGAAAATCTTTTGATTCTGAAATATATTGACATGCTGCACAATTCCTACAAGCAAAAGTGTCCTTCCTATTGGATAAAGATGTATTAACTGTCTATCTCCATAAAAAAGTTATCTTTTTAATGACATTCCATTTTTAAAACAAAAGTGGGGTGATCCACCAACAACCTCTGATATGGTATCAACACAAAGTCAATATTGGCCAATTCTTGCGTATTACATCACAAACCTTTTGAACATCACTAGTAAATGTAAAGACTGGTCTAACAAAACTCAAGTCCTTCTTTTTCACCTTAGCATTAGCACCCCTATGTGAAAAATATGGTTTACCTAAATAGTGCCTATTAATAATTACTGATCCATTGGCCTCTAAAACAATCACAATATGAATAACCACATTGAAACAAATCATTCTCTAGATTGCCAAGTGCCTGCTGAAACCCATCATCATTACTATGTAATCTAGACATCCTATGAGCTTGATTTAAAGCAATATTCTTAAACACAAAACCAAGATGCATACTATTGTGATGTAGAAGTGTATTCCTTCTGCATGCTTTCCTGTACAAAGATGTCTGTAAACATCCATCATGATCCTTATAAAGATGGCAATCAAGGAAGTCTACAAAATGAATATCTGCATTCATAGAGCACCTTAAATAACTCATGGTGGATTCAAGGTAAGAAATAAATCAGATATACTACCTTCCCATAGGAGAAAAATATCATCAACAAATCTAAAACACTTCAGTTGAGTATGGTAGGAATGTACAGTCAAAACATGTTCAAACTCCCACTATGCCATCACCAAGTTGGTGTAGCTATTGGCACAAGAAGTGCCCATAACTACGCCAACTTTCTGTAGATAAAGGTGGTCACTATACATAAAAACATTATTTTCCAAGATAAGATCTAACAATGTGCAGATAAATATCAAATCATTGGAAAAATCACTATACTTATGAAAAACTCTCTAACAACTTGTACACCTTCCATATTGGGGATAACTGTAGATAAAGTGTTTACATCCAGTGTTACCAATATTAAATTTGAAACATCATTAGCATGAGTAAATTCAAACAAATCACAAAATGCTGTGTGTCCCTTAAAACAGTATAAACTTTATCAATAACTTTCCTCAACTGATGCTCAACAAAAATGGACATCCAGAGCCAGAGACAATTGGTCTAATAGGGGGATCGTAATGGATTTATGTACCTTAGGTAGTATGATTGGTGTAACAGGGTGTTCCACAATAAAATAATCATATAAATCAGCATCTATTAAACTGTTCATCAACAAGTCATATAGTTCATCATGAACATGTTGTATTAACCTAGCTAGATAACTCGGCTGTAGTCTGATATAAACACCATTATCAGATAACATGGCATGCATTTTCATCTCATCTGCAACACGATCAAAAACCAGAATGCCCCCACCTTTATCAGCAGGGCGTATACAAATGTCATCATTCTCCTTCAACATAGTTAATGCTTCTACTTCCACATGTTAAATTCACAAATTTACCTTTACTGCTCATCATATCATTAGCAGTAAGGTCTTTTTCACACTGGTTAACAAATAAATCAGCACACGCAGATGAAGGTGGGCAATAGACACTCAGTTTACTTTACACAGAATTAACTCTATTAACTCTATTATTATTATTATTATTATTATTATTATTATTATTAGTGGAAAAGACTGTTTTCAACATAATGTTCCTAGCAAATAGTCTTAACGGTAAAGTCAAATTAGTTCTGGTGCCAGGTATGAAAGATAATCCACAATTCAACAAACTAACCTGTTCATCAGTAAGTTCCATGCTGGATAGGTTAAAAACTATTGTACTTTCTGCTGTTTCCAAAAAGTTTTCCTGCCCCATTCTAGAGAATACTATAAAGCAATTAAGACAAGCAGTGTTACTGTTAGAAGAGTATAGAAAAGGGAGCAGATCAACAAAAATACTCAGAAAGATAGACATTGGGCAGGATTCATGAAGGCTTGCATGGAGTGTAAGAGACGTGTAAGACTCCATGCAAGCCTCGCGATCCAGGAACAGCCCGAAAATCCATGTAAGAGACCAGCTAAAACGTCTCTTACACGTACTGGGCGTGGATATGCTAAATACCTCACTTGCAGCCGAAAGGCATGCAAATGAGGTAGAGTAGTGATCCACGAAGCAGAAAGCAGCCCGTGTAAGAGCCGTTTTAGCTGCAGAAATGTACTCAGTTGACAACTGAGTACGTTTCTGCAAAAATCACAATGGAGCCATGTCAGCTCCAAATAAAGGGTGCATATGTGTCAGGCAGCATGCCAATGGCCAAATATGTGGCCATTGGAAAGGTACCCTGATGCAAATATGAAAAATAATACTTTTATGTTTAAACGCAGCGCAGCGCCACACAAACGGGTTGCGCTGTATAACACATAAAATGAAGGTTATAAACCCACAAATGTGGGTTTTATGCAATACATGGATTTATAATACAGGGACCAGCAGACCAAAACCAACATGGCCACCGTTTAGTGGTTGCTAAGGGGGGAAGCTGAGTCTAAGAGATGTAACTAAGCATTAGTAGGCAATCTGATGTAAATGAGTGTTAGGATACTGAATTCCGCTGTCACATAGCAAATGAGCACATTCTGAGTAGTTTAAGAGATACATAAGGGGGAGTAATAGAGTAGGAGATAGGTGACATCACAGGGGGGAATGGTAGAAAGAAATGCAGTTCATTGGAAGTCAGTGTTACATGACAGATGTCAGACACATATCATGGAAAGAGGAGTGCCACAACATAAGCATGGGAAAGTCAAGAAATGGAAGGTGTACACTGTTACTTACACCAAGGTTTCTTGTTGGGCATGCATGCGCACGTGTGTGCGCAATGAAGCGCGAGTAGGGCAGTGTGCACGCGTGTAAGGCAGACTGAGTATGTGGGAGCCAGTTGGCAGACTTGTACCACTGTTTGCGCTGGTGTGCACATGTTTTAACCTGAATAAGCAGATTCTGAACCGTGTAAGCATGTGTGCACACGTGTAAGCCACTGTGAGCGTGTTTCTGCTGGTATGCACGTTGCTCCCCCCTGAGGAAACAGAAAGGAAAAAGGAAGCAACAGAATTAGTAGGAAGCTAGCAGGGAATACTGCTGGAGCTAGCAGGTGAAAACAATTAGAAGCAGGCAATTACACAGGCAGAATAGTAGCTCAGCCAAGCACTTAAAACACTGCAAACAGCAGTGCAGGATGTTTCTCTCAAGAGACACTGCAAGACAGGAGTAAGCTATTAGAAGTGAAAACTGAAAAAGTTGAACTCAGAGCATAAATGCTAGGGGCTGTCATAAGGAGACATAGGTGACTTGCTGAGGGTGGTGACAATGCAGATGGTGCCAGACAACCCACAGTGAGGAGACGGAGAAGAGTGTACAGGCCCAGGGTCACCTACCACGGGTTACATGAGCTGGAGATAGTAGAGCACTATAGAGTGGACAGAGACCTCCTGCAGCAAATTGTCGAGCTGTGCAGGCCACACCTCACACACAGAACCAACAGAGGGGAACCCATCCCAGTGGAAACCAAGGTATGTGTTGGCCTAAGAATACTAGCAACAGGTACCTTCCAGAGACCAACTGGTGATATGATGGGGATATCACAGGCATCAGCCTCCAGGGTACTGCACCAGTTCCTGGATGCCATGTCAGCACATGTCGGTGATCATGTATATTTCCCCAATGCCCGTGTGGTATTCGCCAGCAATATGCGTCTCTTCCAGCAAATAGCGGAATACCCTGAGGTAGTGGGTACAATAGACTGCACGCACATATGCATCAAAGCACCAGCCGGTGAGCGGGGTAGGGCCTACATTAACCACAAGGGCTTCCCCTCTATCAACTGCCAGGTCATGTGTGATGCCCAGGGCATAATAATGAATGTGTGTGCTGGCTGCCCTGGGAGCTACCATGATTCCCATATCTGGCATTTGACGCAGCTGTACCAGACATTTGCCAATGGGGACATCCCACACAGACACCTAGTGGGGGATGCAGGTTATGCACTGGAGCCGTGGCTGATGACACCCATCAGAAACGCACACACACCTGAACAGGAACGCCATAATGAGGCACACGCACAAACACGTAATGTAATAGAGCATGTGTTTGGGCTGCTCAAGTCACGGTTCCGGTGTCTGGACACATCTGGTGGAGCCTTGCAGTACTCACCAACTACATGTACCCAAATTGTCATGGTATGTGCTATGCTACATAACATGATCTTGCAAAAACAGCTGCAGCAGGACCAGCATAGGGCCGGGCCAAACAGCCCCCCACCATTGCCAAGGCCATCACAGGCAGAGCGTGACTCAGAGGAGGAACAACCTGAGCCCACCCCAGTAGGCAGAAGGAGGCATGCCCAGTATGCCCTGGCCTTGGCAAAGAGGCAACGCATAGCACATACACTGGCTCAGTAGGAACCCTGGGAATGATACCCCTCTCTGACTCACTCATATAATAACATGGATGCCTAAAATGACATAACCTGCTCTCAAACATGTACAGGGAGTGTAATATGTGCATCTGACAGAGGCAGCCCTGCAGCACCACCTGAGGCATGAATGCCATGTGTTAGGTAATGTAACACCATGTAGTATATGCACACTTGAGGACCCTGACTAACATCCTACCCTCACCAAGCATGATGCCACAATATGATAATGGGATGATCAATTGCAATAATTGGCTGAAGTATTGCAGTTAGTCAAAGGGGATCCAATGTGTGCCAGCCTGGGATGACATGCTGAGCATGACATGATGCTCCACCTGCTAGGGGTGGCATGCACCTATCAGTCCAGGCCTCATGGATACTGGCAAAGGCTGTCATTACCCACAGCGTGCCCTGAATAGGTAAGGCTCAAAACACAAACCCACCTCCATAGGTACCACAAGGGATAAGAACCTAGATGTAATGCTACCCAATGTCAGAAGTCTAAACAGTAAGATGCGTGCAGTGTAAACTCACCCAGTATGGAGAATGGTGATATCTGTCCTGTAACAGAAAACTGGGTCAAGGCTCACAACAGCACCCTAACAATACCAGGTTACACCTCATACTGTGCTGTACAGCCTCAAAACATGGAACAAGCTACAAAAGGAGGGTGACTAGCAATAATTGTCAAGGATAACCACACCCCCATGTTGGTACCACAACAAGAAACAGCATGGACTAGCCATGGTCAAGTAACAGTGGCTAAAACTGCTTCCCAGTTTATAGCCTGCTACAGACTACCGTCCTAACACCAGGAACTGCACCTGGCCTATGTTGGAATACATGAATATATCAAGCCCCCCAAACCACATTATATTGGTTGATTGAAAATACCCAGACATAGGCTGGGAGCATTATACTAGCTCCAACACTGTAGGAGAAAAGTTCCTAGAATCCATAAACCAAAATGCCCAGGAACAACGTACCACTCCCACAAGAGGGGTAAGCATACTGGATGTGATAATCAGCAACATGGGTACTGGATGGCAAGGTGAGAAGTGTATCCCTCACTGGTAAGACTAGACCATAGAGTAATCACACTGGATACACACATCCTGACCACAGTCCCTGGCCAGAAAACCACAGTGAAAAACATGTGTAAAGCATAAGTTGCACCCCTCCAAACTGATGTGTAATCCATTAAAGGCCCTGTGCAGGTGCAAAATATGGGCCACACCTCAGAACCTGTTATACAGGCATTCCATGAACACAGCCAGGAATGCTTGGATTATGCAATCACAAATAACAACAAGACACAATGCCATACATGCAGGCATCTGGCATGCTGGACTCCAGCCATTACCAAACCATGCAAGAGAATGAGGAAGCTACGACATGATAGAGCAAACATAAAAAGGGAAGTAATCACTGATCAGTAGTATGGCAATAAAATATGTCCACACATACAATCCACTAAGGCCAGCTACAACAAGTTGAATCTGTGAATCCTGAGGCAATGTTATACCTGCCCCAAGTACACAGACAATCCTCAACTCCCCCCAAGAAATACAAATATATGTGAGAGATGCAACCATTTATCCAAACCGGAGGCTGAGCTCCCTCAACTCAGTACTGTCAAAACTAGTCAGGAGGAGAAGGTAACCACACAAACCACAAACCCAGTCCCATATAGACCTATCACAACTGCAAACCAAGCACATAAACACAGGAAAACATTCCCGGAGGCCCTAATTACAAACACACCACACCAACAGAGGCCTCCAAAGCAGACCCCCAAGCAACCACAACCTCCAAACATAGCACATGCAACACATAGTACACAAAGCTGGTGTGCCAAACAGTCACAGGCCAGAAGGAGAAACAACATGCCTGATACAGTTGTAATAGGTAACTCTATAGGCAGACACACTGCTGTCCTGCTCACCAGACTGAACAAGGGAAAGGGTACAGTAAGCTGCCTGTAGGCTGCTACAATACGTCACATAACAAAAGTACGCAGGTCACCCCAAAGCAAGTAGAAATATGATGCAGTCATTGTCCATGCTGGTGTGAATGACCTGAGATGTACCTCCCTGGACTACATGAAAAGAGACATAGATGAACTCTCTGAGTATGTACTCCAGGCCGGTATGACACTGCCCGTTTGCAGCATCCTACCCTCACCAAGAATGATGCCACAGTACAAACACAGAATGATCAGCTTTAACAGGTGGCACAATTACTGCTGTCATTCCAAGAGGATCTAATGTCTGTCTGCTTGGGATGTCATGCATGACAAGCCATGCTGCTGTTCCAGGGATGGCTTGCACCTGTTACCCTGGGCATCTGGATATTGGATAAGGCTTTTGCCACCTCCATAGAGCCTTACGTAGGCAAGGCTGAAAAGACTAACCCACCACCCTAGAAAACATAAGTGGTAAGAAACATAAGGGTAATGCTGACCAATGCCAGACATGTAAACCGCAATATGCATGCTCCTGAGGCCCTCCCCAGTATGGAGAACATCGATGTCTGTGCAGTGACAGAAACCTGCTGCAAGCCTACTGACAGCACACCAGCACTACCAGGTTATACCTCATATCATGCGTTATGGCCCCAAAACCTGGACCAAAACATAAAAGGAGGGGGAGTATCCATATTCAGCACAAACACCCATACGTCCAGGTAACTGACAATGCACGAAGCATCGGAGACCACCCATGTGCACCTAACCGTAGGCAAAACTGCTGTACAGTGTGTAGCATGCTACAGACCACACTCTCACACACAGGAACCCCACCCAGACATCCTGAAGATACTGGACAGTATGAATGTCCCACCAAATACCAAACAAGGTACTCACAAATTACCACATAGGTGGTAAACCATTATGTATGGAAGGAGTAATCAGGGACCTAGGGACACAAGTGGACAGTAACCTGTTATGTGACACTCACATTGCCAATGTGGCTAGGAAGACTGTCTATATTGGACACCATATCATGAAAGGATTCACATCTACGTCAACAGAGGTCATTGTGCCCCTGTACTGTTCTCTTATCAGACCCATAATCTAGTACAATGCCTCATTTGGGATGTACCTTACCTGACACCTGCAGCAGTTAGAAAGACCTCAAAGGTACCTCACCAAGAGGATAAAAGGTCTCAAATATATGTCATATGCTGCCTGGCTGTAGACACCCCAGCTGAATGCAGTCACATACTGCCTACACAGAGGCATTGTATATCTGTTGTACAAGGCCATGTCCAACACAGGAGTAATGGACATGCTCCACCCCAGAAAACTCAAAGCCATTGGAGCTGTGAGAGTGAGAGATGTCAACCTCAACACATAATGAAATAGGATGTGCTGGAGGGACAGATACATAACCCAGAGGCTCCCCACACCGTGGAACAGAATCCCACTCCATGTTAGGCAGAGCCCCTCACTGACACTCTTCAACAGGAATATTGCCAAGTGGATGGATGATCGTAGATGTACACTGGGGGTCTTCACTGTGTCACGTCCAGACAGAGGCACAGTAAAGTAAATAATAAATGGCCATAATATTCACATAACAAGGGCCGGCAAAAGACACACACACTCTGGCTAGGCTTACAAATGCCCTAGGGTGGATAGCCTAGTATGAACCTATGAACCTATGATGATACAAATTGTACAGGACACTAAGGATAATCCCAAGGCTTACTCAACTGATGATAGGAACTGTGTTGGGAATTCACAGATATGCTCAGAATCATGCAAATATTACAAACAACATACCAAACACACACACATATTGCCAACATACAACCTGACAGGTGCAGTGCAAACCCCCCCCCCCCCAGAATGCAAAATATCTATCCCAGCTGACTGCTGGCCCCCTGACATTGCAGATGTTGAGGTAACAGCCAGCATCTACAAAGCAAAACACACAGCAGCAATGGTATGAGATAGTGTCCTGGGCTGAGTCCAACATGGACTCCAAGAAGAATGGAATGCCAAATCACACTACTGCTCAATGTCAGCCTTACCACAGGATATGTACCCAAAGAGCAGTGTATAACAACAGTGGTCCTTCTCAACAAAGGTTTTGCCTGAATGGATACTGCAAACTACCACCCCAGAATCCTGACAAGCATGGTCTGCACAGCTATGGAAAGGATCAGCATGTACCGCAGACATAAAGATATTGGGGACCTACTGACACTGGACCCTACCCAGTGTGGCTTTCTGAAGTGCAGATCCTGCCCCTAAACATGTTTGACTCATTTGAAACAGTCATTAAGGCCATTGATGAGGGCAATGTGGTCCACACAGCGTAGCTGGACCTTGCAAATACTTCCATACAATACCCTACGTGTTCATTATAGATATGCTCACCAGCTTAAATATAAACCCCTATGTCAGTAGAGGGGGTGCAAACCAGACCAAGGACAGAACTGACATGGTCAGACATGCTGCAGCCATGTCAGACTACAAACCAGATATAAGTGGCATCCCACAAGGCTTGGTCCTGGGACCTCCCTTGTTTGGTATATATGTCCCATAGGTACATGCCAACATGGAAGGACTGTGTCTGAACATGTATGCAGAGGACTACAAACTGCCCACCATATCTGACCCTCCAGCTGACACAAGCATCCCACAAAAGTGCCACATAGAAACAGACAACTGGTGCCATAGCCATGTCAGCAAGCTAATTGCAGAAAAGTGTATAGTCAACCCCAGTGGATATACAGTAAGTGCCCACCAATTACCACATAGGTGTTAACCCATTACGTACCTAACATGTAATGAAAGACCTGGGGACACAAGGTGATAGATATCCTGCATTGGATAAACATGTGGCTGTAGTGTTCACAGAAACATACCATATACCCACCTAATCATAAAGGTTGTCAGATCTAGATAAGGGGAGGTAATTGTGGCTCTGCAGTCATCCTTCATCAGTGTTACAATTGACTACAATAGCCCCTGTGGGATGTACCTCAGCAGACACCTCCATCAACTGTAAAGTCCCCAACAGTACCTCACCAGGAGTATCAAAGAGCTTGAACAGATGCCATGTGTTTCCTGATTAAACAAACTGCAGCTCCACACACTGCCATACTGCCCACCCAGAGGCAAGCTGTGCCTGATGTATAAAGCCATGTCCAAGCTGGAATCAATGAACATGCTGCACCTTGTACAATCTGAATGGCAGTGAGCTATGCACATGAGAGACCTGGACCCCAGCACTGACATACATAGGACAAGCTGTACTGCATGATCCATAACACAGAAGCCACCCCCACTCATGAGTAAACTCCCAGTACAGGTTATCCATAGAGTCACTCATCGATTCTCCTCAAGAGGAATCATGATGAGTGGATGGGAGATGGTAGGTTTACCCTGGGTATCACTGTTATGTCACAGGTAGATGGAGGCACAGTATAGTAACCATGACATATGTTATGGCAAACTCCACTTACAATGTGTGTCGAAGGACAAACACACTCTCCGACTAGCATTAGAAATGGCCTAGGGCACATCACTACTGTTTGCCAATGTACACCTATGTTGTGGAATACACTACCAATGTTGGAAAGCCTGGTATAAGTAGTTCATATCTGAACATAATGCAACATGGTCAGATGTGCACAACTGGCCCCTAACCAGACTGTTGTGCTCACTATGGAAATGTAAAGCAGTGATAGGACTAAAGCCCAGGATACTGTCCACCACAGTGAAAGTACTGAACCAGTACACTATATGGTACTACAGTGTTAGCTCAGTATGAAAGGATGCTGACAACTGTATGCAATGTATCCCATGCAAACCCTGCAAGCACAGTATAATCCCTGTTGTGTTCACACACAAAGCAGTTGGACAGTAACTACACAACATGACACACAACACACAACCATAAATGGGAGATATTGTTGAAGTTCACACTCATCCACAAATGTGGTGGGCTGCAGAGTTCAACATATGGAAAGCACACACTGGGCATGCTCGCACACTTTGATAAATGAGACATATGTCAGACAACATGCCATGGGAAGGCTGAACTGGGCATGCTCACACACTTAGGCCAAATCTCAGTTTAGCAGTTGGCCACACATATCTGGTATGTGTGCGTGTTATTCCAGGAACCAACCACATTACAGCAATCTGCCCAGTGCACACAGTTAAATGACTACAGAGACATACGTGATATAGTGGATCCCTCCCATATGCAAACATCTTCCACAGATACACACGTTGTTCATACAAACAGGGAATGCTATGGCAATAAAGACCTGCAAACAGTCTATCAGCAACAAATAATGTGCATCTGACAATCAAACATATGGGTGTAGAGGTCAACACTAGGCGGTTTGCCCTAGGGAATGACAGCTTAGCCAGAGTGTGCTTGGCTTCTGCCTCCCCAGTACAGTAGGCTACTGTGCCACTGTAAAGTAGGTCACATAAGGCACCGTGTGAGGCTAGTGTGCTGTGCCTCTGTCAAGCAGGGACACAGTGGAGATCCCAGGGTTTGAATGTGCTAAGCCACATCCATGTTGTTGGTGTGTGCTGGAAGATGGTTGCTGAGGACCTCTAACAGTAAGTGGGCATCAATAACAGACTGAGGGGAGCCTTATCTGCATTGTCTGGACAATTTCACTGTCAACACTGTGTCGTGATGATTATGTGGGATTGAAGTGTCGTGCTGGTACTGTTCAGAGATGTCCTCCCTCTGTGGGCTACTGCTCTCCAATGTATTAGCTCACTCTGTCTGTTGGACAGCTCATATATGGCTGTTGTACACCTGACAGGTGTCCTGTTGTGGAGCAGTCATGGGTATATTTGGGATAGCATGATCAATGCAAACCTTCCACATGCTCATAGAATGCAATTGTCAAGGATTATGCAGAGTGGCCAGTATACTCCCCCAGCATGGGTCCTTTGAAGTCTTCCACCCCAGTCTTCACAAGTGTAAAGTCTGCTTGTGATAAATACAGTTTGTTTGCAGTGACAACCTTGCCTGGGGGTGGGGATGGGATATGGATGTCCAGGGAAAGGTGGGTATGGTCAGATATCAACAATGGTGGTCTACCTCTGGTCTGGAACAGTAAGTACCCATGTTGCAGATGGTCAGGTGCAATATGTATTCCCCCTTGTGGCTGTGGTGAGTGGTCTGCCATAGCACATGGACTCACAAATTGTAGTGGCTGTAGGGTAATGTTGTAGAGGCCTGAGTAGTTCCCACACACAATATGCCTGTACCTGATGCTAACAACTGGAATGGTGTATGTGAACACCTGCATATCCTGGCACTGTTCCCAGAGAAGCAAAGTGTGTGTCCTGGATGTGGGAGGGGTGGTCTGGACTGGTTGTGTTGTGCGTTACAGGTCCTGTGGTCACGAAGCATGGTATAGAACATAACCTGCCAGTGCAATGTGCATATCTGACCCTGAAGTAGGTGGCTGCAAATGCATATATATCCTATCCCCCAGCTAACAGGTAGTACTAGATGTAAATACCTCTGTAGAAATAATGATGTCACCCTATAAATACTGCAGGTGCAGAGCAGATGCCCAGTAATTCAGATAGCGCGCTTTGCTAATGCGTCTCTCTCAAGTGTCATAATATAGTTAGGTAGGGGTTTGAACACTGCAAATGCTCAGTGTGTGTGGGTGAGCGGGGTTGTTGTGTGTGCAACTCTGTGTAAGGGAAATGTCCCTTTTGGCAACTGGGAAAACACACTACAGGATGCACATTTCCCTTTCTAAACACTGATGATGTCAGCACCCTATAAGTACAGCAGGAGAAGGGAAACCTCCCAGTAATGCGAATAGCATGCTCCACTAATGCATCCGTCTCGAGTGTCATAACATAGTTAGGTAGAGGTTTGAATCCTGCAAATGCCCAGTGTGTGTGGAGGGGGGTTAGTGTGTGTGTGTAAGTCTGTATGAAAGAAATGTCCCTTTTGGCAACTAGGAGAACACACTACAGGATGCACATTCTCCTTTCTAAACACTGATGATGTCAGCACCCTATATGTACAGCCGGAAAAGGCAAACCTCCCAGTAATTCAAATAGCGCACTCCGCTAATGCGTCTCTCTCAAGTGTCATAACATAATTAGGTAGGGGTTTGAATCCTGCAAATGGCAAGTGTGTGTGTTTGGATGAGGGGAGTTTGTGTGTTTGCAAGTCTGTATGAAAGATATGTGCCTTATTGGCAATTAGGAAAACACACTACATGATGAATATTACCCTTTCCAAACACTGATGATGTCAGCACCCTATAAGTACAGCTAGAGAAGGGAAACCTCCCAGTAATTCAAATAGCACGCTCTGCTAATGCGTCTCTCTCAAGTGTCATAACATAGTTAGGTAGGGGTTTGAATCCTGCAAGTGTGTGTGTTTGGATGAGGGGAGTTTGTGTGTGTGCAATTCTGTATGAAAGTTATGTGCTTTTTGGCAATCAGGAGAACACACTACATGATGCACATTACCCTTTCTAAACACTGATGATGTCAGCACCCTATAAGTACAGCCAGAGAAGAGGAACCTCCCAATAATTCAAAGAGTGCACTCTGCTAATGCGTCTCTCTCAAGTGTCATAGCATAGTTAGGTAGGGGTATGAATCCTGCAAATGGCAAGTATGTGTGTGTGTTTGGGGGGTAGTAGGGTGTGTGTAATTGCAAGTGTGAGAGAACAGTTCCTTTTAGCAACTACTACAATACACCAGATGCTGCATATTCCCCCAGTAAACACAGGTGATGTAACCACACTATCAGTACAACCAAACAGGGCAAATCGCCCAGTAATGCAAATAGTGCGCTCCGCTACTGGGTCTATTACTACTGTCAGAGCACAGATAGGTATGTTTTGGAAACCCACAACTGCCACGTGTGTTTGTGTCACCCAAAATGCCCATGTGTGGGTTGTTGTTCATAACAATGCATGACATTGCTTAAACCAGCAATGGCAATGCACACATGATGTATGTGTGTGACACATACACATATATACCTGTGACCTTCAATAGTTCCCATGTCTGACACGTGCCTCAAGTGAATAAATGGTATTTGCACTGCATAACATTATGACTGTGTCTTACTGTGCAGGGGCTGCATGCGGTATGTGTATATACAGTGTGAGTTGTATATGGTATCATCCTAACAGCGGGAGATACACATCTGGTCTAGGCCATATAGTCTACATGTAGTCGATGAACAGGTGCTGCATGTTCCCACCTGTTGTGGGACTGGTAACATGTTGTTCCACTGCAATTCAGTGACTACATGCTGGGAACCTTTCAGCTAGTGTGTTGTTGCTACAGTAATGCTCACACACAATGTTCGGCTGGATGGAGTCCAGCCATATAAAGACATATCTAGAGACTGTCATATTCCCAGTGTTGTTAGGGAGGACAGGTGGGTTTCCTGTGTATGGGAGGGTTGTGTGTGCCAGGCTATGAACCAGAAGGCAGTCCAACACACTGTTAGCTGCACATGGATAGGCCCTGATGCTTTGTGCTGTGCCAACAACCTGGAGGTGTGTGTATCTGTGGTGCCTTGATATACCTCCCCCCTGTTCATGTGTGGTACATGTGTAGGGGACGACAGGCATGGTATGAGGTATAACCTGGCAGTGATGGGTTGCACCTGTGAGCCGTGAATCAGGAATCTGTTACTGCACAGATATTGCAGTTTACCGTGCTGAGGACAGTGTCCAGTGCATACGTCTTGCGGTGTACACTGCTGGTGTTGTGTAGCATTACTGTTAGTGTCCTATCCCGTGTGATACCCACGGAGGTGGCTATGTAATCTGTGCCCTGCAGCAAAAGGCACTATGTGTGTACCAAGAGGCTTCGACAATATACAATGGCCCATGGGTGACATGTGCAAGCTGCCCCTCGCAAATCATTGTGGCTTCCCTAGCATGTAAGCACATGCTGACAGCCATTGGATACCCTATGAATGACATTGGATATTGAGCAGAATGTCGACATAGAACACCCTTCCTACATATTGTGGTAGCATACCTGGTGAGGGTATGATGGCAACCAAGGTCAGGCTCATACCAGCCCGTGCCACATGCTGAGAGAGCCCTTCTATGTTCCCTATCATGTAGTCCAGGGAGGTACGTCTCAGGTCATCCATAGTGGCATGGACAATGACTGAGTCATATGTGTCCATGCCTCTGACTGACCTGTATGCATGTGTTATGTGGTGAACCATAGTGCCCCATGGGCATATCACTGTGACCTTCACCATGTACAGCTTGTTGAGCGGGACCCCACTGCACCCGCCAAGAGAGGTACCTGACACATCTGTAGCAGATGTGTTGTGTAGCCCTACAGGCTGTGAGTGTTTGGCACATGGGATGTGTGTGCCATGTGTGGCATGTGCTCTGTTCCAACTTAACGTATGCCTGTGTGCCAACTGCGGAGGTTGCAGATGCTATTCTGAGGCTCCAAGTATGCCCCAGTGTGTTCATGTGTTTGGATTGCTGTCAGTGCAGGTCTATGTCAGACTGGTATTTTAGTCACTGTAGTATGTCATGCCACCTGACAGGGTATGGCAGTACTGGGTTCAGAGTGCTCAGTCCCCAGATTGGCTATGTGGTTGCATCTCACACATGTGTTGTACGTTCCTGGCCAGGGGAGAGGGTTGACTGCATACATGTGGCAGCTGTGACATTGCCACATGACTCACATATACCACAACTGGATCATAGAGGTGATTCACAGGTTAACTTTGCACATGCTACCATAGTAGTGTGATTGCCATGGTGATTACCAACACATAGGGCCAATGGGGAACAACATACTGAAGGTGAGTATGTGTGGGTGTACTGCTTCTGATTTCATAGCGCTGGCATTTATGACTGCACACATGGGCAAATGCCAGGTAAGTCATATGCAATGTGTCACAGGCAACGTACATGTGAACAGGACAGACAGTGACGTTCTGTCAAGTGAGACATTGACATACGTATAGTACGCTATGCAGATGTCACTAGGAATCCACAGAAGCTCTGTAAATCTGCATTGCAGGTCGAATCAGTGTTCCAGGGAACCTCAAGCAAACATGTATGCAAACAAAGCTACAGTAAGCAGGGCTGGAAGTAGTCCATTGTACAACAAAGAAGGGGTACCACTGCCAGTAGGTAACAATGCAAATATGCAGGCACTATAAACATGTACCCAGGAATGCACAGCTCAGATGTCCATGGTAAAACTGATATTATTTAATATTTAATTTAATTTAAATTAAATTGGTACTGCACACATATCAACATGCGCAAACATCCACATTGCATAGTCATTGTGGGCAACATGCCACCATTAGTGTACATGTCCATCATTGCGTATCACTACTTGCATTACCGTCTCCCCTGTGCTACCTATGTATGTGGCTATCTGTTGACATCCTTACCACCGGTATGCAATAATGTGCAGCTGTTACACTATGGTACTTACTATGGGTGGAGATAACAATTCAGGACAGTCATACAGTTACTGCATCAGGCATGCTGGGATATACACACAATCATATCAGCACACTGTACTGTTACCAACATGATACTAGTAATATACTTCTATGTAGTCACCCTGTGCATCAGCAACATGTTAACCTGTTCCTGCACTGATGTTGGAGATTTCAGGAGGTGGCACAGTTTCATCATATGCACAGGGTGTGAACTAGGTATGCCTGAGTCTGCCACTGATACCACCAATTGACATGTATGTGTATGTGTGTTGGTGAGGGACAGCAGTACAGGGTGGGGCACTGTTGGTGCAGTGTGTGCGTGTATGTGGTAGCCCTAGGTGTTAACATTTTGCATGTGTGTATGCATGCACACAGTTCCACCTCATGGCTGCCATATACTGGAGTTTGCAGACAGCCACAGACTGCACCTGGCGGGTTATACAGATCAGTGTCTGTGGCCACGGACACGGTACCTATGCCTGGCAGGGGTGCTACGGACCATATCCGGTACTAAGCCAGACTGGGTACTGTCATCAGAAGCGGGTGTTTGTTGACTGGACACAGGTCCCTGTTGGTACTGTCCAGAGCCATGTGCACGTGGTCTCCTGGGGCGGTCTGATAACAGCACAGACCCAGCATTGCTGGGGCTGCTGCTGGCACTATGGGGGCATCCGTGGGCCTGTTGTCATCCACGCCGACTGCCAGCTGCTGCTGTTGCTGGCATACGGCCATGTCGACGCCGCAACCGTCCACCATTGCCCTGGCTCATGGACATGTAGTTGTGGAACTGCTGTATTATGTCCCCACAACGTCTGTCTATGACATCTGTGAAATTACGCATACTGTCAGTCATGGATGTGTGACATGCTCTCAGCTCCCTCAGACCCTGTCTGGTGTACCTTTCCATACGTGACTGTGCCTGCATGACAGCCCAAAACATAGCTGAGGTTGACAGACCTCTTTGGGCACGTCTGCCAGAGGCAGTACGCCCACGGATGCTCCCACGAGAACCCATGGGCAACTGTCTGTGTGGTACCATCTCAGGACCCTGCCCATGGCTGCTGTGTGGGGAATTATGTGCCACAGATACCACATTACCCTGGTCAATGCCCACTGTATCCTGTCCATCACCTAGGGACATTGGTGACCTAGGATGTACTGGCAGGATGACTGTGCGCAATGATGGGGTTGACAGCTGTGTACTGTCAGTTGGCTGACCAATGACGGACCCTGCCACACCTTCCTGTGCCATTACACAGATATCATCATTATCAGTACCTGTGGCACCAGATTCAGGTTCCCTGCTGCAGGACACCAGAGCAGCACCAGAACCTGTGGGAGGAAGACAGGAAACACAGTTTACAATGTCTACACAATGTTACCAGTGATGCACACATGCACACATGCACACGTGGACACATGCACACATGCACACATGCACACATGCACACGTGAACACAGGCACACGTGGACACAGGCACACATGCACACATGCACATGTGCACACATGCACACGTGGACACAGGCACACATACACACATGCACACGTGAACATGTGCACATGTGGACACGCACACATGCACACCCCGCAGTATACACACAGAGCACTACTGAGTTACACTATTATTACTAGCACTATCAGGACTATTATAGGTATTGTTAAAACACACTCACCAGCATGGATGGGCTGCCTTGCTGTAACACCGGAGGGACCTGCAGAAATGAGGGGATTAATGTCAGTGGGCACAACTGTCTCATTGATAATGAGTATGATACAGTTCAGTAGTACACCAGTTGCCTTTCACATGTCAGCTGCTGATATTGGCAATATCACACCTGCACAATTACATACTATGTTGACAGCTACATACCAAGGACACACCTTACACATGCATAAACTAACAGTGTACAGAACAGTCAAGTGTACATATGGCATATTACCTGCATGCTCCATGTCGTGTGGCTGTGTGGCTCCAGCCTCCATCATAATGCAGGTGTGTTGCTGTTGATGTTCCTGGGCTGGAGCCACAACACTTAGGAGTAGCCCCTCCAGTCTGGTGAGGGGGGGATGTGTGGCCACCCCACCTCCTGTGGCGACCTGTTGCCTGTGAATATCCGACGCACACTGACGGACATTTCTGATTAAATCACTGCAGTGATGTCGTACCTGCTCATATGTCATATTATGCGTGCCAATGTCATTTACCCTACGGACAAGGTCTTGCCACAGTGCAGCCCTCTCCTGCTGATTCTGGCTGGTGCTGGAAAACAGTATGTCATAATCCCGCACCAGGCTCTGGTGTATCTCTTCATCTTCTGCAGCAGAGTAGGCAGGATTTCGCTGACGCGCCATGTCCCTGAAAGAGAACACAAACAGGATATCAGCAAACTATGTCAGCAAAATATGGCACACATACTATACATGATACTCAACTGTAGTGATATACTACTACTCCCATATGTAGCACGTGTGTGTCTCTTGGTGGATACACATGTACATGGCCAGATATCAGTGCTCAGCCAACACCTGTGCAACAATACCTGCCACATTCCATACAACATAGTACCAAGCCCCATCAGTCAGTACACTGAGACAGGTCCAATGCACCACCTCACTATGGGGGTTCATAACAAGGTACTGTATGTGGAACGTCATCCACTAGTGTGATCTGGACACAAAATAATCGACCTGGATATACATATCCCACCACCACCACCAGCACAGTAGACTACTTTGATATATATGTGAATAGACAGATTTTCACTTGTTAGGACTGAGATGGTATCCATGCACTGGGCCGGTGGAAACCACAACCCACAATGCTGACCCCTTTGAAAATGCTTCCAATGGACATCCCAAAGAATGCATGGAACATGCACACACAATTCTAACCCAGACCCTATGCACAAAGGTTAAGCATCCTGTCTGGTGGACTCCAGCCAAAGACAAATTGTATAATGATAGAAGGAGGCTACTGCAGGACAGAGCAGAATAACATAAAGGGAAGGCATCTGTGGTCGGCACTAGTAATAAGCTAAGTTCTCTCATAACAACATCCAAGGCCAACTCTGAGAGGGAAATGGCCAAGGACACTATAGATAACCACAAGGCCTTCTTTAGTTTTGTTAGACACATGGACCAAAAGCCTCAGATATGCTCAGAGTTAGTACACAACTATATAAAATTCACTGAACCCACAGATATTGACAACATTCTGGCAGACAGGTTCAGTGCAAATATCCCCCCTCCCTCTCCCCCAAAATAAGAAATACTTATCACAGCTGAATGTAACCTCCCTGTCATCTCAGATGTCCAGGTGAGGGCCGCCCACAGCAAAGCAGAACACACAGCATCAATGTGACCTGATGGTTTCCCTAGATGTGTGCTACGTGAACTCCAAGAGGAGCTACAACCGCATATAAAACTGATATTTAACCTTAGCCTTACTACGGGATATGTACCTGAACACTGGCATACAGCAACAGTGGTCCCACTCCACAAAGGAGGCACCTCTACTGACCCTGGGAACTACCACCCCATAAGCTTAACCAACCTGGTCTGCAAAGCTATGGAAAGATTCATTATGGGACTCATATACAGCGATATTGGGTACCTACAGACACTTGATCCCACCCAGTTTGCCTTTGTGAAGGGCTGATCCTGCCTTTTGAACCTGGTTGACTTTTTCAAAACAGTCACTACAGCCATTGATGAGGGCAAAGCAGTCCATACAGCCTACCTGGACTTGCCTAAGTCCTTCAACACAATATTCCACTCAGGCATCATAGACAAGCTCATCAGCTTAAATGTTAATACATATGTCACATGATGGGTTGCAAACTGGTTGAACAATAGAATCCATAAAGTCAAAATTGTGGGAGCCATGTCAGACTCAAAGCCAGTCACAAGTGGTATCCCACAGGGCACTGTCCTAGGACCCCTCTTGTTTGGCATTTACTTCTCAGATGTGAAAGCAAACATGGGTGGGTTGTGGATGACAAAGTTCCCAGATGACTGCGAACTAAGTGCCATAGTCATTACAGCAGCTGACACACACATCCTACAGACAGGCCTCACTGAAACGGACAACTCGTGCCAGAATCATGACCTAACACTGAATGACATGTAATGTATAGTTATCCCCATTGGGTAAAACAACGTACACACAACTTATCACATAGATATACATATAGATACAGACCAATAACACATATGGAGGGTTCACAGTATGTAGACTATTAAATTATTACATTACCTGTGTTTGTCGCAGCTGGTTGCATTACCGTTAGTATAGGTTCCTGCTGCTGCTAGCCCAGCTTAATACTGACACTGATGACAGCTTCAACTTAGTTTGTCTTAAGTGTGGTTTTTGTTTGTGTTTTTATTTTCTTTTTTTCTTTCTTTCTCTCTCTCTCTCTCTCTCTCTCTCTCTCTCTCTCTCTCTCTCTCTGCCTCCAGACGGTGCAATGAAAGTATTGCATGCATGGAGTGGGAGTATATGATGCTTTTGTAGGTATCTGCATATGTCCATGTGATGGCCTCTGCACCAACTGTAAACCAGCATTCGCTAATTGCATGCAGCCAGTTGTGTACTGATTGCAGTTCTCACTGTGATTTCAGGACAGTGCTATAAAAGGGTATGTGAGATAGGCGTTACCCTTTCAGATTGTAAGGGCGGGGACCATGCTGGTATGCTGTGGACACTGTTCTGTGAGTGTAAAGGTTAGTATCTCTCTCATAATTCAGGCTGTGTTGTAGATTAACATTTCTCCATTCATCTCTCCTGTTTCCTGTACTAAGTGTGTATGTACACTGACACCTACAACTATATATCTATCTATCTATATATATATATATATATATATATATATATATATATATATATATATATATATATACATATATTTATATATGTATAATAACTGACATTATTACCTACTAGCTACCAACTAGCATGGCTGCTTCTGTTCACGCACTACTATTATAGAAATCCACTAGATTTGACAGTAAATATACATGACATGCTTTGTGTGCTACACATCCTATATTCCCTTTACATTCATTCCTACTATTACATGATATATTTATTGTAGCACAATGTTCTTATACAACAGTCATGGCTTAGTGGTAAGTCATGCAGACTACTGTTTCCAAGGTCCTGGGTTCGGGACTGACAGTGGGATTTTATTTTGCTTTTGAACTGACTACAGGACCTGTCATTCAGAGTGACTAAGGCACTTTTATGCAGTTGTAACCGGGTTAGCACTGGTTTGCGTGGAGCTCCCGCATGCGCACTGGCGTTCAGCTCCGCGCACACCCACTTACAACCGCTTAACAGTGCTTACTCTGGCGCACACCCACGCTATTTTCTTTGAAAGAAATGAAAATGGGGAGACAGGAAAGTGGTGAAAAAGGGGTCACAAAGAGGGTAAGACAGTAGGGAAACAAGCTTGGGTTTTGCAGGAGGGATGTAGGTAAGGCCCATAGCTGCCCATTTCTTCATCAGCAACAGCTGTGCATATGTTTGTAATTTGGTGTGACATTTGAAACCTTTCACCCCTGAGAGAGGTGTCAGGACAACAATAATACTTGTTGTACAGCCAAATGTAATTGACAGTTTCCATGTCCAGCAGACATGTGTGCGAAATGGGCAGCTATGTATGGGGCGTAATTTTTTTGTGGGTACAGAGTGCCCTTTTTTTTTTTTTTCAGGTGAGAGTGGTATGTCAGGTAAAAGAAGTCAGTATAGCTGGGGAGGTAGGTTGGGTAGGTCAACAGACAAGACAAACAAGATGCATACAGGGGCGGTGTATGACACATGTGGGGGGGGTTACACAATTAACGGGGACGGATGTTTGGATATCCAGAGCCCATGAGCCCACAGATGGCAACAGTGGAACTGATATCCCCACCCATGGGCAGTTGCCACTGTACCTTCACTGCCCAGGATGGGGCTGTGCTGGGGGCTGTGTAGGCCGGGCAACAGGCTTGCCCGTTACTTGTGCCACCTGTGCCTCAAGCTGGCGTAGGGGCCCAAGAACAGATTCCTGGATCTCCCTACGCACCCCAGTCCGGACGCTACGGAGGGTGAGTGGTGGTTCTCCTCCGGCCACACTTGCAGAGGGGGGACGAGCCCCACCCCCTGCAGCATTTCCACCTGCAGGTGGCACAGGGCCACCGGAGGAGGGTCCGGACTGGGCACTACTGCCAGGTGCACTCGCCAGCTGAGGTGGGAGAGGTGGGTCCGCTGGAACCCGCCTTCCCTGTCGTCCTATGTTTTGCATTATGTCATGACAGTTTGGGTTAGTAACATACAATACCATTTGCAATTAGCTGTAACAGCATGCATTAGTATTCCCATTAACCAAACACCCAGATATTCACACCATTGAACAGCGAGCATAACACATGCATAATTTGAACAGCAATACACAGTCCAACAACATGCAGGGTTGATTGATGGCAACAGGCCATCAGGTTTGGATGTATGAACAGGGCAGATGCATCAACGTACATGCAAATATGTATGACCCAACAGGACAAATGTCCAGGGGTGTTAATTGTGATTGCACATACCAATTTCACGTGGAATGGATTATATGTGGTTATAGGGTAGGGTGAAGAAAATATAATTAACACCTTCAAATACCAATACATATGCTGTACATTTCTAATAGCTGCAGATATCTACACACTACAGTTCTACCTACAGTTTCCTATGTGATAACTACTTCAAGTTGGTGATAGGAATGTTACTGCTACATCAATATACATTTTCATTTTTATTCATACACGTTCATATCTGGCTTTGTTCAGCTACATCATCCTGCTACATTTGCATTATATAGCTATAGACAACTGTGGATGTTTGATATTTCAGACAACCATACTATCTGCATATTGCAGACTGAGAGCAACATATTCAGATTTTGGGATACACATTCCAGCTGCAGGAACATTTTGAACACATTTCGCAGTTTGGTTCTGCTTGTCACATTCATTTCATTCTGTACTAACTGCAGTATACTTTATTCAGGAGTTATTACTACTTAGTATTCCCATTAACCAAACACCCAGATATTCACACCATTGAACAGCGAGCATAACACATGCATAATTTGAACAGCAATACACAGTCCAACAACATGCAGGGTTGATTGATGGCAACAGGCCATCAGGTTTGGATGTATGAACAGGGCAGATGCATCAACGTACATGCAAATATGTATGACCCAACAGGACAAATGGGCGGCACAGTGGTGCAGTGGTTAACATCTTCACCTCACAGCAAGAGGTTCTCCGGTTCGATTCTCGGCTGGGGTGCCTTCTGTGTGGAGTTTGCATGTTCTCCCTGTGTTCGCGTGGGTTTCCTCCGGGTACTCCGGTTTCCTCCCACATTCCAAAGACATGCATCTGGAGAATTTCTCCCCGGGCCTCTGCTGAAAACAGGCTCTGTGGAACCTAGTCAGACATTCCCGGTCAACAAATGTTAAATAAAAAAATAAATACTACTTTATTGGTGGATTCATAACTCTTTCTCACACTCTCTCACTTGTTTTAATTTTACAATTCAGGATGGTACTTACTTCTAGGCTTTATTGACATGTTTTATCTGTAGTTATTACAATCCTTTCCAACATTCTCACTTCTGTCATGTTTCAGTATTTCAACAGGGATATATTTCAAACATGTGATTTGCTCATCTTTTGCAGCTGTACTTTTCAGCCTGCTGCAGGTTGTGTACAATTATATTACAGGTGGGGCATCTTTATTTCAGACTTTATTTCAGACATTTTCATTTTTCTGTTTGGATTACAGACTGCAACACATTTTTGTAATCAAGCAATACTTGCAAACACTCTTACACTGTTACTTGCACATTTTATTACTTAGTGACTACACTGCACTCTTTTGCTAACTGTCATACTTTTATATTTATTTACAGTTACAGGGAGAGGTTTACTGACCTGCCTGGTGGCGCAACCGCACCAGCCTATCGCCATAGGCTCTGCGGTTCGCAGAACGGACACCTGCAGCTGTAATATAAATAAAGTAATATTGGAATACACATCTCCATAATATCAGCTAGGTTAATTTCTTACATACATATTTGTAAATCCAAAAAAAATCCAAAGGCACGGTAATCCAGAAACGAGGGAGACCAAGGCAATAGTAGTATTCTTTTTCCTTAACGCAAATTTATTGAACTGAAAACAAAGATAAAAGTTACAGCGTTTTCGCTACTGATACTTCAGTAGCTTCTTCAGAGTGATACAAAGTAGCACCAAAAGTAGTTTAAATATTTTGAAATGATGCCACAACTGCAAACGTAACTTCCCTTTTAAAAAACTATCTATCACAGTTTAAAATTCCATTAAATAAAATACTTTAAGGCTATAACATTGTTGCAGTTCTAAAAGAGCCTTAATATTTATACAGGTTATAGAAAAAATGTGTATATATATATATCAGTTTACTAAACCTGTACTGACTATTAATGAATACGATAGTCACATTGTTACCAACTATTATAGAACACCAATGGATAAGTTGGAAACAAAACAGCCACCAAACATATAAGTATTTGTAAATGTTATGATAATACCTGGGTCTACATTTGTACCAGCAAGAAAAAGCTTATCCTAGGCTGATATTAACTAGGTTTTGTATTAACACTTTGGGTACCCATGCTGCATCTACCAGTAACGGAGAAGTCCCTGGTCAACACAGTATTTCTAATCTAGACAACATTTTGGAAGAACATGACACTGAATTTGTCCAGGGTCCTAGACGGAGCAACAGAATAAAAGCAAATAGAAACAATAATTTTAATCATACTTTGCATAATCAATGAGAAGGAGACATTGACCAATTTAATAGTAACAACAGCAATTTTTTAGGTCACCACAACAACAATCGCCAGTTCAACCGCAAGAACAGGAACTGGAACAAGCATCAGAATTAAGTTTCAACAATGACTTTGATTTACTTGATGACAACAATTTAAAAATCATCTTTAATAGCAGGGGGGACTTTAAAATTTATAATTTTCTAGTATTACACTAGACCAGGACTTAATAGACCTTCTAGCTTTTGGTAATACCTTTGTGCCTAGTCATAACTTTAACTTAACTAAAACTATATTAGACTTAAAAAGCTTTGTGCGTAAATTGAATTTAGACATTTTGTTTCCTACCCCCTTATTACAACAAACTAGTAATCTTAAATTGCCCAGTGTGTTTAACCCAGTTTTACACCAAGATCTTGTTTTGTTTGAAAGAGCTTGTGAGGCAGACTTTAGGCACTTGAATAAGAACTACAGGCTTTATTCAGGGTTTAAGAAGGATAACACGTCTAAGGAACAAATGTCCCTGTTGAACAACCTCTGTAGTTTGCCAGTTAGAGTATTGAAACCAGATAAAGGGGGTGGTCTAGTAATCTCTGACAATAATGATTACAAAGACAAAATGGCATCTGTTTTAAATAATTCAGCATACACCCCGTCCTCTAAAAATGAAATGAACACAGTTTACTCTAGAAACAGGGGCTACTTCAGAGACTTATTCCTTTCTGGCAAAATTGACTTAGACACCTACCACTACATTGACGTCACGTTCCCCAAGGTTCCAGTGATTTTTGGGATTCCCAAAATTCACAAGAATTTACAGAACCCTCCTTTGAGAGCCTTGGTGGATGGTAGGTCATCTATGACTCATCCCTGTGCACGTCTGGTGGATAAAATCTTGAGTAAATACCTGAAACTCATTCCTCGTATTTGTAAAGATTCCTGGTCATTCCTTCGTGATATTAATAATATTATATTCGACCAAGCTTGCAACTTCCTCACTATAGATGTCGTCGACCTCTACACCTCCATTCCACACATTGAGGCCATAGAGTGGGTAGGTAATACACTTGCTGACCTGGGTGCCCCATCGGTCGAGATTGATACTGTCTCTGAGTTATTAGACATTATTTTATCATCTAATTTCTTCATTTTCGACCAACAATATTACCTTCAAACACAAGGTATAGCTATGGGGTCACCATGTGGCACCAGTGTAGCAAACGCATTTGTTGCACATTGGGAAAAACAATTCATTTTACACAATAATGATTTTAATCACCAGGTCATGTACTACACCAGATACCTGGACGACATCTTTATTCTATTTAAAGGAAATATTGGGGAAGCTGCAGCTTTGGTAGAATACATGAACAGCACTACTAGTTTCTTTAAGTTTACTTATCAGTTTTCGACAACAGGAATTGACTACTTGGATGTCAAGCTCGAAAAAGATATTATAAGAGGCTTATTTCTGTCATCTATTTATAGGAAGCCAACTTATTGTAACTCATTTCTTCACTTCTCGAGCTTGCACCCTTATAAACAAAAACGATCAATAGTGAAAGGACAGCTTATCAGGGCTGCCAAAATGTGCAGCACAACTGAAAGCTTTGAAGAAGAATGCCTCACATTGGCTGGAATGTTTTCTAGCTGGGACTATCCTGACTCATTAATAACAGAATTAACATATGAAGTTAGAAACAAAAGAGACTCAGGTTTATATGCCCCTTTGTTAAACAACAGTGTTCTAAACACAAATGACGTCTTAGACACTTTAGAGACTTGCGTCAGTATGACTGAAAATAGTGACAGCATTAATAGAACTGATGTGAGTCCTAAGTTCACTACTAGTTTCATTACTACTTTTAACACAGATTCTACCTTAATATGGTCTATTCTTTATAAGAATTGGTATTTCATTACCAGTAACTCTCAACTTTTTGAGAAATTAGGTAGTAACCCATTAATAGTTTACAGGAGAGGCAATAACCTGAAAAGTCTCTTAGAGAGAAACAACAACAGCGACTCATTTTCTAAATGCAAGGGCACCTTTATATGTAGTCACTGTAACTGGTGTAAATATTTAAAGACAGGTTCAACATTTCAAATCAGGGGTAGAAAATATAACATCTATCACAAAATGAATTGTGACACCAGATCAATAGTCTATTTAGCTTTTTGTGATTGTTGTCCAGCATACTATGTTGGTAAAACGGATCAAAAGTTTAAAGATAGAATCTACCAGCATTGTTATGCTATTAGAAAAAGGAAAATTGACAATGCTTTAGCCAAGCATATTATTAACTATGAGGGGCACAACTTTCATTTTATGGCCATAGATCATGTTCCCCACAACATCAGGTGAGGCCCTAGTGCACTGATTCTAGAAACTAAGGAACTTGAATGGCAAATAAAACTAGAGGCATTTAACAGTCCTGGTTTAAATGAACAGTGTAACATCTCCTGCCTTTTGAAACTTAAGTTACATGAGATGACCATTGCTGTACTGGAATAGTATTCAATATCAACTTTTAATCTTATTTTAATTTCATTTTTTATTTTTCATTTTTCAATTTACGTTTCCACATATCTACATAAAACTTGTCACAACATATTTATACACATAATTGGTTAATAGATACATTATTGGTTACCTGGTTTCTATTTCAAACAGACTATTTCAAACAGACTGTTTTAGATTTTTCATTTTTCAGATTACAGTAATAGAAATTTAATAATTAAATGTAGACCCAGGTATTATCATAACATTTACAAATACTTATATGTTTGGTGGCTGTTTTGTTTCCAACTTATCCATTGGTGTTCTATAATAGTTGGTAACAATGTGACTATCATATTCATTAATAGTCAGTACAGGTTTAGTAAACTGATATATATATATATATATATATATATATATATATATATATATATATATATATATATATATATACACATTTTTTCTATAACCTGTATAAATATTAAGGCTCTTTTAGAACTGCAACAATGTTATAGCCTTAAAGTATTTTATTTAATGGAATTTTAAACTGTGATAGATAGTTTTTTAAAAGGGAAGTCACGTTTGCAGTTGTGACATCATTTCAAAGTATTTAAACTACTTTTGGCACTACTTTGTATCACTCTGAAGAAGCTACTGAAGTATCAGTAGCGTAAACGCTGTAACTTTTATCTTTGTTTTCAGTTCAATAAATTTGCGTTAAGGAAAAAGAATACTACTATTGCCTTGGTCTCCCTCATTTCTGGATTACCGTGCCTTTGGATTTTTTTTCTTACATACATAATTAGATGTGACTTACACAGTAGTAGAGCGTTGGGCATTTGCCGGGCCTCCTGGATCCAAAGGTTCAGTTGGTCCTGCTTACATCTCTTCAGGTCCACATGGTGCTGACGGACCTGCTCACCAGTCCTTGGAATCCCTGTGGCACTGGTGAGATCATGAGCCAACCAGTCCCACACCTCAGCCCTATATGCTCCCCACAGGACCTGGCCCTGCATGAGTTGGGCCTCATGATTGTGGACAAGGAGCCAGACCATATATCTGGACTCCTCAATGCCCCACCTCTGTGCTCGGAAGCAACTACCCTCACCTACTCCTGACATTCTGGCTGCAGGTTAGTTTTACAATTGGTTATGCTGTGTATTCCCGCCAATGGGGCTTATATATGCCGTTTTTCCCGCACTTATCTGTGATTGGCCATTTTGGAATTGTATCAGCTTCACAAAACCTGCTTTGTCATGCTCCTCTTTCTATTCATTCCTATATATTTGCTATTACTGCATTTCTAAGTACAGCTGTCATGGCTTAGTGGTTCAGTACCTTGACTATGGTGCATGGTATCCTGGGTTTGAAGCTGGCCACTGCTTTTTATATTTTATGACTGTCTAGACAGGCTAGGGGGTGTGTCTGTGTAAAGGCAGTTTTGTTACAGCTTGCTCAACGTTGCCCGATGGTTAGCTTGTTGGCGCGGTGCGCAGCTCCGCGCAAATGGATTAAGCTGGTTTACACCTCATTTGGCTGTCAGCACGCATATCACGCTCAACTCAGCCATGGGCACACAGTTTCAGCGTGTTGAACCACTGCTCACCTACAGCCACTTAATTTGCACCTGTTAAACCACTGCTCACCTACGGGCACTCATTTTGCACCTGTTAAACCACTGCTCACCTTCAGGCACTGATTTTACACCTGATAAACCACTGCTCACCTATGGGCAGATGCAGTCACCTTGTTAAACTGTAGCTCAGCTATAGGCACATCTGGCATTTTTTAGTATTTTATCTCACATAAATAGCCTATTTCATTACATTTTACATAAAATATAATTTTATATGTGTACATATATGTCAGGGACCTGTTTCGTGCTTATTTCACTAAATATAAAACTTTATGTTGTGGGGGCTCGAACCATGACTGCCTGCTTTTCAGCCGATGTCTCTACCGCTACATTACTGCTTTTTGGCTTACTTTGCATAGTTAGTTCTTATATGCTTTTCCACTTACTGCTAACTGTGGCTGAGCTACGGGCACGCCCGCACAAACGAGCGCATTCACGGGCAAACATCTTTACAATTTAAAAAAATATATATAACATGTTCATTTATATATTTTATGTTCATAGTCTGTGGGGGCATGTGCTGTGTTGTGTTTATTCACATTTCCATGGACTCTGTCGTGGGGGTTTACTTTCGGGACTTTTACTCTTCTGGGGGCATGTCCATTTGCAGGGCTCGGCCTACGGACACGCCCCCTACTGTCTTCCACGGACCGTGTAAGCCTTAGGTGTGATTCAGCATGCCCTCATGCATATGCATGACATGCTGACGTCACACCGTTTAACTGCAGCCTCCGTGTAAGCCTTGTAACTCTTACACGGAGGCTTCGTGAATCCTGCCCATTATAAAAGCAATGTGCAGTGTCAGAACAGATCAGGATCTATCGTGCACTATTACAAATAATAAACTAAAACTATCGGCACAGGCAGAAAAGTTTAGAAGATATGCAAAAAAATATAAAGGCAAAGTACTAAATAAGCAATTTATTGATGACCCAAAAAGTTTCACAGGGAATTGGGAAACAAGGGAAAAGGAAATTAAATGCCACCAAAAAAGAAGAAATAGATACATTTTGGAGAAATATCTATGAAGATCATGTGGAACATAAAAAAAAAGATGCTAAATGGATAGAAGAAGTAAAAAAAGAATAAGAAGTACAAATGTACATGATATAAAAATAATATATAAAATGGGATGAAGTAATGGCCACAGATATCAAAACAAAGTTAAGAAAACCTCCTAATTGGAAAGCCCCAGGCCCAGATGCAGTACCTAACTTCTGGTTAAAAGTATTAACATCTTTACATGAAGACTTAGCCATGAGTAAGAACTATTTGCGTGCACACCCCGAACAGATAATAACCTGGCTAACAACATGAAAAACAATGCTCCTACTTAAAAGAGAACCTCAAAGCTATCCTAAAAACTACAGACCAATAACTTGCCTTCCGAAAACTTATAAACCAAACACTGGAACTGATGCCAACAGAGGTTATAGTCATTTAGAAGAAAACTCAATCATAGCAAAACAACAAAAGGACAATATAAGAAAGTCATATAGAACAAAGGATCATTTGTTGTTAAATAAAGTCATAATGGAGAACTGTAAAAAAAGAGGAAAAAGCTAAGTATGGCGTGAATAGACTACAAAAAAAGCATTTGACAGTATCCCACATTCGTGGATAAAAGCGTGCTTAAAAATGGGTAAGATACACCCTACTCTGGTTGATTACATTACAGCGACCATGAAACAGTAGAAAACCACTTTGCAGTTAAACCACGGTAAAGGAGAAATTATTATTCCAGGGATTAAAATCCAAATAGGGATAGTCCAGTGTGACTCTTTGTCACCGCTGCTCTTTTGTCTTGCCCATAACCCATAAAACTGTCTGCTTAACAGATTAAGTCATGGTTAAAATTTGGCTCCCAGAAAATAACAAAGTGCAAATACTTCTCGACTTCTTTCTGTGGATGATTTAAAACTGTATAGTTCATCAGATGAGGAAATGAAAGCACAACTGCAAGTGGTCAAAACATTTTCAGATGATATAAGAATGTTATTTGGTCTTGATAAATGTGCAAAAGCAACCTTTAAAAAGCTGCAGCAACAATAAAACATCAGTTTGGGACAGGAATGTGATATAAAAGAACTTGAGCAAGAGGGATTATATAAATATTTGGGAAATGATGAAGGATCAACAATAAAACTTGAATAAATGTGAATAAAACTAGGAATATTTTAGAAGACTTAAGTTAATACTGAAAACAGCGTTAACATCTAGGAACAAAGTCCAAGCTGTAAAGCAGTTTTCCCTTCTTGTCCTGATGTACAGTTTTGGAGTGAATGACTGGCCCCAAAAGATCTTGGATAGGTTGGACAGGAAAACAAGAAGGATGCTTCATGCTCATCAAATGATTTATAAAAATCATTGCATACCAAGACTGTATAGTCTCTGTTCTGAAAGAGGTTTGGGCCTCCTTCAAACTGATTATATGTATAGATCTGCAATTGTAGGACTGCATACATATCTGCTGACCTCACAAGACTCAAATGTAGTTAAAGTTTTAAAACATGGGGAATAAATCTAAGATGATTTCCCTGCTTAGTTTAGCAGAAACATATCATCGCCAAGCAAGAATGGAAATCAAACCAGAAGTAGATAAAACTCAAGTAGCAACTGAATGTGCCAAAAAACAAAAGAAAGAATATAAGGTGAAGTATCAGGTGAGAAGACAAGAAATGTGGAAAATGCATGAATACAGGTGCAAATATAGAAAATTCATGGAGTAACCTCATGTCGATCAAGGTCAAATACAGGAATGGTTAAGGAGAGGTGAAATTAAACCAAAAGACAAAAGGTTAATACTGGCAGCCCAATATAGTGCAGTATGTACACACTGGTTTACAAAGTCCATTGAACATGTGGGAGAAACAGACAAATGTAGGTTTTGTAAAACAGAATTGGAAACAGTTGGCATATCTTATTGCTGGTTATCATATACTAATGGCAGAAGGAGTGTATACTGAAAGGCATAATAATGTGGCAAGACTGTTGCATTGGGGATTGTGCAAACATTATAATATTTAAGTAGCTGAAAAACACTGGAAACATGGTCCACAAAATATTATAGAAAATGATGAAGTTTATATTACATGGAATCAACCATTACCAACAGTTAAAAAAAATAGATGTGAGAAAACCAGATATAGTACTCCATGAAAAGAAGACAAAAGTAGCCTTGATCATTAAAATTGCTACACCCAGTGACTATAGTATCTTATGTACAGAGAGACACAAAGTCATAAAATATCAGGATTTTCAGGGAGAAAGAATGGCAATGTGGAAGAAGGATACCCAGACAGTTTCAATAGTAGTAGAAGCAACTGGTCTTATAAAAAAGAATTTACAATTGTACTTAGATATGTTGCCAATACATGTAACTCCATACAAATTGCAGGAGTCATTACTGAACACATTGTGGGTGCTGCAAAGACCGCTTCTGGCTGACATCAAAGAGTGAAACAATACTAATTTCATGAACTTTAATCATACTTTGCCTTAGGAATGGGGTCCATACCCATCATGGTATTAGAATCCCAAAAGACTTGGAGAAATTAAAAAAAAAAAAAAAGATTGGTTTGACCAATTGCAAAGGGATGACTGTTAGCAGGCAGTGGGGGGAAATGTACAAAAAAAGAACTTCTGAAACTAACTACAGACATCATCTGCATCCACCTGTCTTCATATAGTTGAGATGTGCCCTTGTGTTCAAACCACACCCACCATGGGTAAATCATGATATACCTGCTTAAATATATATATATATATATATATATATATATATATATATATATATATATATATATATATATACACACACACACACACACACACACACACACACACACACAGACACAAGCACGTGTGTGTGTGTGTGTGTGTGTGTGTGTGTGTGTGTGTTTGTGGTAATACTGAATTTGGTCAAGACTAGCTTTAGTCAACATCTGTTTAACTGACACAAAATAAAATTCCAATTTCAGATGAAGCAGCAACACAGGACACAATGAAACCCAGCAAAAACGAATTGATTTGCTGGGTTTCATTGTGTCCTGTGTTGGTGCTTCACCTGAAACTGGAATTTTATCTTGTGTGTATTCTGGTTCCCAGTTTTTGTGCTATATGTTTAATTTACAAGATTTAATTAAATAAACAGAGGGTCGACAAGTTTGCAAGTTCACACAAATTTCAGGTTTGGGAATTTGTCCTTTACCCGACATCGTATAATCTCAGAGTTAGTAAATATAATTAAGAAGAGGTGTAGGGCATGTAAGGGGACTTGCTGCCTACAAAAAACAATGTTATGTCTATATTTTTAGAAATTAATTTTTTGCATCAGTAGACCCATATACACACGCATATATATATATATATATATATATATATATATATATATATATACATATACACATACACATATATGAAGAATGATTTCTTTTTACTTAGACCAAAAGTAACAGAAAATATGACAGTTCAATACTTGTGTGCCAACTGTTCTTTGCAAAAAGTGTTAATGTTGTGAAAATGTTGTATAAAATATGTAATTCTGCAATTTTGCTTCTACCTTAATTTACTTTATATCATTTAATTTCCATATCTAAACTCTTTTGTTGAAATAACAATGCAAAGACTAATACAAGAGAAGAATTCACTATTTTATATTATAAGAGATATGTTTTGGAAAACGTGTCAGTATCTTGCCTTTAACTATCTTCAGAAAGTAACCAGTACAGACAGGGTGCATATTCTGTATAATGCATAAGTTGCAGATATTAATCCCTATTGCTTCAAAAAATGGAGACACATCATTTATTTTATTCACTTTTTATGCAATTAAAATCCATCTTCCCAAATACTACAGCAGAACTATTGTTATCTTTTGTCTGTACATATTTATAAACTGCAGGTTGCAAAGTTTAACACTAAACATAATACTGTTTATGTGTGTTTTCTAAATACAAAACATGTAACTTATAAAATGTATGTCATCTATGTGGCCTCTGTCTCTCTGCTCCATTGTTCAGCATTTAGCTTACAGAAGGTCAATTTTAAGTCACATACACATAAACATTTCATTAAAAAGCCAAGATTGATATTTGGTTTTAATATAGTTCATGTGGGAGAAAACTTGCCTGTAAAAACATGTGGATGCAAAAATAGAAATAAGTCTTAAAGCAAGTAGCTTCCTGGCCCTGAAATCATCTAGGAGTGCCATCTAGTAGTGAATTATGAGGCAATCAATCTTTAGACACATTCCGATCTCTGCCCCTTATGTGCTTTTTTGCTCTTCTTTCTGGGTTTCCTGGCAATGTAGCAAGGTCTCTAAACATATTTTGCTAGATGTGGTGCTGTTTAAAATTCAGCCATGCCTGTCTCTGCATCAGCAGTGGCGGTGATAAAATGGCCTAACAGTATTTCTCTGAGGCTTTTTAAGCTTAGCTGCATTATAAACCTGAAGCTGAGGGTGCATTTTCTAGAAGTGTTTAGTCTCTCGTTGGAGTGGCTAACTAACTCACTGATGACATCACCAAGCAGGGTATCATTTGACTGCAGTTGTTCACTTTTGTGTCATGACTGCTGAAAATAATGTAGCCTTCCTTTTTATCAGTCATTCATTAGGCTCTAACCTAGGGCCCATTCTCAGAATTTGAAACAGTACATGATCATCCTTAAGGACAAATTTTTATTCAGACTGTTCAAATACAATTATTTCATTTTGAAGGTATTTAAAGTACAGTCCTTACACAGAGCATTTGACTTTATAAAGGCAGTTCGAAGACAGTTTTATAGCAATATCTCTATGGAACCCAGAAATGATGTACATTAAATAGGCCACAAAATATCTCAATCTTAGCTGTCACAGAACCTGTTTATAAGTTCCAGTGACCCATGTCCCTGCACCAACTGTATTTACAATTTATTAAGGGATATTGTACCTTCTCCTTTCAAAGCAATATATTAGACAAGTTTACTACAAAGAAAGTGCTGTGAAAAAAATGATATGCAACTTTAATGCATCATCTGGAAAGTTTGTAGGTTCCTTTCAACATCCTTTCATAATAGAAGTGCGTACATTACTGGACCAGTCCTCTCCCTTTAGAAGTATAGGAAATACATCCTTCTCCACAGTTCAGTGCATCTAAGAAGATGCAATCCTTAATCTCTGTTGTATTACTAAACAACATAACAAGCCATTGCTGGAAGTTGTGCTGCATTATGCCCAGGCTGTCTATGGCTTTATCGAATACCAAAGAAAAATATAGCATAATGTTTTTTTAATTTACAAGATTATATAAATTCTGCATTATTTTAACAGTGCTAGATCCCAGATCTGCCAAGTAACTTTGTATTTATTTCTGAAGCTTGGAAATACTTATAAGACTCTTCTTAAAAATGTTCAGAAACTTCATTTCTAAAAAGCTTGACTAGGCAAACTGACTGCAAAGCTCAGATGAAGCTGCTTGTTATCAAATGAGCAGGCAGTGATGATCAAGTCATAAAAAATTGTTTCTTCTCAAAAGCTTGACTTCACTGTCTAAAGCATGAACATTTGAGCATTTTCATCAAAGTACTAAACTGAAAAGATGTTTTAATGAAGTGATGATTGACTTTGCTGTGAACTTTTCAGGAAGGTTAACTGTCTCTTCCTACCATTGAAGATATTATTTATTTTTGATTGATTGATTGATTGATTGATTGATTGACTGATTGATTAATGTTACTAACCAAATAGATGCCTCTAGGACTAAGGTACTTGTACAATGGTGACCTGAAGAAATACTCCATATGAAGATGCTTTAATAAACAACATGATACATTACTTTGTTAGAGAAGTACGTGAGAAAAATACACAGGTATGACAGACTCATATCAAATTATTACTGCAATAAAGTAATATCATAGAACATTCAGAATATGCACATAACATGCAAATTAACTACAAGAAGCCATAACTACAGATCAGATTGTCATACACAAAGTAAAATAACACAATATGAAAAAGTATGTCTCGTTAGTAGACCAGAAAGTAGCAATGATATACAAGAAATAACATAGCAGAGTGAGACAAGTGTCAGATTGCGTGGCACATGAAGACAGAAATGCACCAAACACTATAGAGGAATTACTAGATGTATTGGCAGCTGAGTGTTAAATACAACAGAGAGTACTTTTATGTAAACCTGAAACCTGGGAGGATGTCTATTAAGGCTGGTTAGAAACTCTACTAAGAAGAGATAAGACTGTCCTCTGCCTGTGAAATAAATGATTAGTCAAGTTATTTCCCCATCATCAGTCAGCTTTGTTTATTATTTTTAAGTTATTGTCACTGCTGAATTTCCATCAGCGGGAACTTTTGAGACAACACATACCGTGTCTCTGGCTTGTACTTATGAGTAACAAATTTCAACACTATGCAAATGAGTTCCATACTCGTAGGACAATTTATGAAAATCCTCTAACTTACATTTTTATGAGCTGATTGCTTTTTTTTTTTTAATAAAAATTGCTATATTTTATTCATATTTTCTAGCATTTTGTTTACAGGAGTAAAGGAAAAGCAGGCAGTATGGGGTTGCAGACAGCTGCACAGAAATATGTAGCTGGAAGTTAAATTCATATCTTTAGCTCTTTCTGTCTCTAGGTCCTTCTCTACTACTTTTTTGAACTTTTTAACAGTATAGCTATATTAAATTAAGCTGCTTCCTGCTTACAAATTCTAAATAGCATAAGTCACTTTTGTCAAAAAACTTTCGGCTTTTCCTGGTTAGGGGACGCCACAGTGGAACTCCGGTCCTCTAATGATTGGCAATAGATTTTTACGGTGCCAAGGAGCCAGCTCGACGCCCAACCTTCAACGAAGGCACGCCCATTCACGCATGTCTTTTGAATGCCTCTCAACTGCGGGGAGGACATGCAGACTCCGCAAAGAAGGTACTCCAGCCAAGAATCGAATGGGAGAACCTCTTGCTGTGAGGTGACAATGCTACCGCTGCACCACCACAGCTGCTGCATGGAATAATTATTTGAATATATAACAAATTTTATTTTAAAACTCTCCAAGTGAGAGGCTCCATAATATTAATACTTAAGCACTAGGTCCCTATCAGACCTGGAGGATCCAACACTTTGAAAAATATGAATTTTTTTCAGACGTGTGGCTCCCCCTCCACAGGCATCTCTCTCTGTCTCTCTGTATATATATATATATATATATATATATATATATATATATATATATATATATATATATATATATATATGTGTGTGTGTGTGTGTGTGTGTGTGTGTGTGTGTGTGTGTGTGTGTGTGTGTGTGTGTGTATATATATATATATATATATATATATATATATATACTACTCATGTACCGGTTCCCTATTACATTGTCGAACATTTAAAAGTTTGAACGCTATATGATCAAACCCATATGTTCGAACTTTTAAAAGTTTGAGCGTGTTAATGGAGATTTCTGTTCAGTGTGGAAAGGGAAAATTTCCCTTTACTGCACTGTAGTGCAGTCCCGGAGTTGGTATATTTAAAGAGCGGGGAGTGAGGGGGATGTAGGGGGGATTGCTCCCCTGCTTACAACCATTAGGTAGGTTTTTTCTATTTTTTATTTTTTTTCTGTTGTTTTCGAAATTTTAAAGGTTCGAACATATGGGTTTGACCATATAACGTTCGAACTTTTAAAGTTTTAATAATGTAATATAAAACCCTCATGTACCAATACACTTGCCCAATGTTTCCTGGACTTCATTAATTGCAATACCCTGGACCAGCTTGTTCTTGGAGCAACATCCTTGACCTGGTCATTACTAACATGGGTGACCATTGCTCTACACCAATAGTCATCTCCTCCCTGGTTAGATCTGACCACAAACTAATCACCATGGAAATCCACATCCCTCCCACCCTCCACCCCACCCCCCGCAAAGATAACAACCGTGAAAACCTTCCCCAAAGCTAACTTTGGGCTCCTAAAAACAGTGGTGCCTAACTTCACAGCACTCATGCAAATGGAGAATAGTTGCATGACCGCCTATACCAAGCCAACAGATATTGTCAATACACTGGCTGGCAGATGCAGTGCCAACTTTACCCCTCTCTCCCCCCCCAGAGGACCAGTCACAATACTAGTAGATTGCCAGACACCCAGTATTACTGCTGCACAGGTTAAAACAGCACTGTCCAAGGCCAAGAATATAGCTTCTATGGGGCCTGACAATATCCCTGACTGTGTTCTACATGAACTACAGAGTGAACTCGCATTTCACCTGTGTGCCCTGTTCAATCACAACCTCACCTCAGGCTTTGTCCCTACCAAATGGCACACTGCTACAGTCATCCCTCTTCACAAAGGAGGAGCGACTACAGACCCTGGGAACTACCGTCCCATTAACTTGACGAGTTTATATATATATAAAAGAATGGCAAAAAATCAAATAAAAATGCTCAATATTGAAGTGATTGAAAAATAAAAGACAACATTAACCTTACACAACCTATATGGGGAGCTACAGCCCTTGCTGATTATATATACCAGTAATGACATTGCACTACATTGGGGCAAAAGGGCAAGTTTCTGATCCAAACTGTTCATACTCTTGCACAGAATGAAAGCCAGCAATGAGTGATCAGCTGATTTGTGATCAGCTGTACTGGTTCTTTTCTATGTGATGAACACACGATTTAACACCTTGGTCAACAAAACATATGGTAGATAGGTGAGTGAGATCAACAATCCTAGGAAATGGGGAATATGCCCCTTTCTCTGTGGATTGTATTATCTCAGAGTTGTTATATATAATTAGCAGGGAGAGTATGAGGGCACAGCCCTCAACACCATGGGGGATGCAGGGGGGTTGCCTCCCCTACAAAAAACAGTAGATTTCTTTTGCATAGCCTGATAGTCTGAGGTTGTACCTCAGAGTATGCTTGTTCGGGTGTAGACTTTTTTACCTTTTGAAGTCAATGTTTTTTGAAGTTTAGACTTCTCTCAGTAGGTTTTATCCATATGCATACAGACACACACACACACACACACACACACACATATATATATATATATATATATATATATATATATATATATATATATACACACACAACTATATCAGAGTAGGAAAACACTCCAAGATACTGCGGCCCTGATTTTTGCACTTTTGCATACAGCCATACTTTCCGTTCCACTATTCTGAAGATCAAATTTATGTCCCTCAGAATTTTAACAGCTCCCCTATGGTACCATCATCTCATAATCAAACATCTTAAAGGATAAGGTCTATACTGCCACACTGTATGACTTAGCTTCATAAAAACTGTAATAATGATGAATTTTAGAGGCGGTGTTTAAATTGTCAGATAGTTATACAGAATAATTTGTTGTTTCATAGGTAATTACTTGACTAACAACCCCAGGGGGGTCTTTTTAAGCCTAGCCATGCTTCCCAAAGTTGAGAATCAAACATTGTACCTTGTGTTTGCAAGATAAACACTTTAACCATTATACCAATTCCACCCTTAGTTTGATTAGTTGTGTGAAATTGTTCTTAAGATCTGTGAGAGATGTCAATATATTAAGCAGCTTAAAGCAAAACTTTCTATAATGCTCAAAAGCCATAAATTTACATTAACCCGAAAGCTCCAAACAAACAACACATGTCAGATCGTTCTTTGCTCAAATTAAGAATTGCATACAATGTCATCCTAACAGGTACAAATGGAAGGATATATATTGGGGTCTAAGACACAAATAAAGCAGATATGCAAACCCATAAGGCATACACAACAACTGATAATTCCAGAAACATTCTCATTAGCAGTGAACATGATTAGAAAGACTCTTATAGCCTTCACTAAACTTTATAAAGAAATGATCACTGCACAGTCTCTAGTGATGCCCAAAGTTAGACATATAATTTGGTCTAAATTATTGAAAGGCAAGTATATATGAAATGGTGATTGTTTCCCTTGGGATAAATAACCTAAGGCAGTTTGGCCTCCGTGGTATGCAACAAGATATGGTGGGACTTTCTATTGTCTTCACAAGTACAGAAAAAATGCCTATTAAATTATACCTTTACTTCATAAGGCACTACAATACAGAAAGAAAATACTGGCCTTTAATCAGTGGTTAAGAATATGTTATTTTTTATTTTATTTGAATTTGCTTACAGAGGCAATGCACTGATAAATTCTGACCAATTTCAGTTTCATACTAGGGATATAAACAATAGCTGTTACAACGAACTTACATTTACAACAAATACAATGGAGCCAAAGTGCGCATAACCGGAATTGACAATTTTCAATATGTCCAAATAGCTGATCAATAACAAGGCTTCAGAAGGAAGACTAGTGTCATTGAATTGAATGAAGAGTTTTTAATCGGTGTTAGCCAAGAAGATGTAGATAAAAGCAGAGGAGAAAAATAACAGGAGAGTTGAGAGATGGTCTACGTTACAAGACCTGAAGGGATGCAAACATTTTGCTTGATTTAATACATGTAATCTTTAGGAGTGCAGAGAATTTAGAGTAACAGGGGGCATCTTTAAGTGTGGGTTGGTGGACTCCCGCAATTTGGGGTCAATCAATTAAAAATACATTGTCAGAAGTAGCTGTTTGGAATAAGAAACTTGTGTAAGAGGACCAAACAGATCAAGATTTCTGAGGGTGTATGTGGGGGCATGTCATACGAGTTTTGTAGATGGGAGGGAGGGGTTGTTCATGTTGTGAACTGAACAACTGTGAGCTTAGTAGCAGGTCAGCTCTTTGCTTAACTGGGAGCCACTGTGCTTTTTCTGGAGTGATGCAGTGGTGTTTTGTCTTGTGAAGTCAGTGATGACTCTACAGATTTTGTTTGAAATGATCTGCATGGTAGTAGAGTTAGTAGAAGAGGTAGCTGAGACAAGTGAAATGCTGAATTAAAGTTGAGTGAGAAAAAATAATTTCCCATTTGCTGACATAGCTGGGTAGGAAAGAAAAGGGGGTGTTGTTTTGTGCCTAGAACACGAGACAGTTCATTTTTTTCACGTTATCTATGTGTAAATTGAAGGTGACAGAAGGGATGTAACCAGAGACCAAGGTATTTAAAATGAATAACCAATTTTAATGAGATGTTATTGTGCTCATACATTGCAATGGAATTTGGAGAATATATTGAGTTTCAATTTTGGTGCCCTGGACCCACAATTAACTCATGGCGATGATAGATGAACAATGGTCAGCCTCAGTAAGAAGCTGAGATCCCTCATAAAATCCTCCAAAGCTAGTTACGAAAACAAAATCACCACTAATTCTAAAGACAACCACAAAGCATTCTATAGCTATGTCAAGAATCTCAATGGCAACACTCAGATCTGCTCTGAGTTACAGCACAATGGCACTAAATATACAGAACCAACTGATATTGCCAACATCCTGGCAGATAGGTTCAGTGCTAACTTTACACCTCTCTCATCTCCTAAAGGGCCCATCTCAGAATGCAAAGTGCCTGTAATCACAGCTGCACAGGTAAAAAACACACTCTCCAAAGCCAGGAACACAGCATCCATGGGATGTGACAACATCCCAGGCTGTGTTCTACTTGAACTGCAGAACGAACTGGCACCCCACCTAAGTATCATGTTCAATCATAGCCTCACCTCAGGCTTTGTGCCCGCTGAATGGCACACAGCAATGGTTATCCCACTCCACAAAGGGGGAGCCACCATGGACCCCGGGAACGACCACCTCATTAGCCTGACGAGCCTGGTCTGCAAGGCTATGGAGCGTATCATCATGGAACTTATAAACAATGACATTGGTAATCTCCAAACTCTGGACCCTACCCAGTTTGGGTTGTAAAAGGCAGATCATGTCTCCTAAACCTGATAAGACTTCTTTGAAGTGGTCATCAAAGCTGTAGATGAGGGTAAGGTGGTACACACAGCCTATCTAGATCTTGCCAAGGCTTTTGACACCATCCCCCACTCTGGAATTATACACAAACTCACTAAACTAGGTATAAATCCCTATGTCACAAGATGGGATGCCAACTGGCTCACTGACCAAACCCACACTGTGAAAGTAGCAGACTCTAAATCCAACTTCAGACCAGTGACAAGTGGAGTACCACAGGGTTCAGTCCTAGGTCCTCTCCTTTTTGGTATCTACTTCTCTGAAGTACAGGCTAACACAGAAGGTCTTTAGCTAACAAAGTTCACAGATGGCTGCAAACTAGGAGCCATAATCAAATCTCCTAATGATGTGGACATCCTACAAAAGGGCCTCACTGAGACAGATGCCTGGTGTCAAAGCCATGGCCTCAAGCTCAATGCCAAAAAGTGCATTGTCATCCCTTTTGGTAAAAACTCTGTACCCATGAACTACCACATAGGCGGTAGTCTACTTAACACCAAAAGTGTGATAAGAGACTTTGGGACACAGGTGGACAGTAGTCTCTCCTTTGATAATCACATCACCACAGTAGTCAGGAAATCCTTCTACATGGCACACCTCATCACAAAAGGTTTTTCATCCATGAAAAAAGAGGTCATTGTTCCCTCTACTCATCACTCATTAGACCCATTATAGAGTACAATGCCCCTTTTGGTATGTACCTCACAAGACATCTACAACAACTGGGAAGGCCACCGAAATACCTCACAAAGAGGATAACCAGCCTCAAACAGAAGCCCTACACAGACCGTCTCAAAAAACTCCAGCTTTACTCTGTCACATATCGCCTACTCAGAGGCGATCTCTGCCTAACATACAAAGCTATGTCAAACCCAGAGCTGTTGGACATGCTCCATGTAAAGAAATCCCAATCCCTCCAAGATACATGCTCTAGGGACTTAAACCTTGTCACCACAATAAACAGAACATGCTGGAGGGATAGATTCCTATCTCAGAGACTTCCCATACTCTGGAACAAACTACCTATCTATATCAAACAAAGCTCTTCATTAGCACTCTTCAAGAAAAATCTTGATGATTGGATGGGAGATAGGAAATTCACCCCGGGGATCACTTCTGTGGCTCTGCTTGACAGGGGCACAGGAAAATAATTTTCTTCGGTGGAAAAAGCCAGGGTACCGTTTGGCTAGGCTTATATAGGCCCTAGGGCCAATAGCCTAGTACCTACCTATGAACCTATGTGTGGAGACAGTTTGAGCCAAGGGGTCCAGCTACTTGAATATGTTCTAGGAGTGGGATGATGTCTTTATATTTGTTTGAAGTGAAAGAGAATAATATATTCAGCAGGATGGAGGAAGGTAGAATAGCATAATGGCTTTCGGGAAGAGTTGGGGAGGTCACTAAAGTGTCTGAGGAAGTTTACAGCACAGAAGGAGGATGTAGGGTGTGTTGAGCAAGGAGGGTTGTGTTCAGTCAGAGAATTTACTTTCAGTATTACTTGGGATTGTACTTGACTGAACTTTGCAGCTGAAACATGGATTAACATTTTTGTCTTCTGATTGTTTTTAGCTAGGTTGTGTAGGTTGGAGAACTGGTGGTCTCTGGTTTCACAAGAATGGTTAATCTTCTATGACTGCCAGGAGATATCCATTAGTTTTAGAAGTGCTTTTAGTTCATACATTTGCCTCTGCTTGGGTTTTGATTTATAAAATCTTGAACTAGGTGCATTATTTGAATCTGTGGGACTGAGAATGTGGGTTCAATCCAGAAATGAGGGTCTGGGTTTAAGGTCCATGATGATGGCATTAGATTTAGACCTGAAGGAAATTAGTTTGAGGAACAGGCTTGGGTGCTGGAAAGAGGATAGAGAAGCTGAAGGGGCAGTGATTACTGAGTGATGCTGGAGACACTAGAGGGATTGTTAATTATGATAAGATTAAGTAAGGAGTGGAGTGGTGTCCTAAGGTTGTGCCCGGTGGGTTGTGTTACCAGTTGTGTTAACTGCAGATCAGTAAGAAAGTCTGAAACTTTCTTCTGAAAGAGGCTCAGGAGATTAGTGTTAAAAATCACACTGAAACACTGTGTTAATATTGGAGTTTTTGTCAGACGTAATTGCCTAGACTAGGTGTTTGAATTTGTCTAAGGAGGAGGGAAGTGGCAGATAGGTAACTCCTATTTCTAAGGAGGCAGACACAGGTAAATGAACGTCTATGGGGATCCATTTTGGCCCAGAGCTTATGTTGCCTATTATTTAGCTAAGAAGTGTTAATATGAGGTATGATTTGTAGAAAAGTAGAGTTTCCCCACCTATTTGTTGCCTCCTATGCAGTCTGCAAAGTAGTTGTAACCTGGCAACAGGTGATGTAGAGAGGGGTTATCTGGCTTCAATCAAGAGTCAGCAATGGCTAAGAAGTCTGGGTTGTGAGGTGTTCATAGAGCATGAATTAGTTCAATTTGTTTGCAATGTTTTGTGTGTTAATAAGGAAACAGGAGGGAAACATTGGACCAGGGCTGCTGTCTATATCACTTTGGAGAAGAAAGAGTAGCATTTTATTTTATTTATTTTGCTTTTGTTTATCAGGTTTGTCAGATGGGTCTATACAATTACATCGAAGTCTAAAAACTTCGAATGTTATAATATGAAACCCATTCAATCGAAACACCAGAAAACCGAACAGTCAGAATAGCAAATTTTTTTCCCATGGAAAAAATTTGCTGTTCCGACAAACATACATACAACTCAAGCACACCAAAATAAATAATCCACACACATACACTTCACAAAACCCTACACTAAACCAGACATACACCACTAGCTATCCACTTACCTTAACCCAACCCTAACCCTAAGGTCCCTAACTAATGCACGCTCACCTTACCCGCTCCCTAACCCTAACTTACCTACCCACCCTAACCCTCACGTCCACACAATCGCACATTTACCTGACCCACACCCTAACCCTAACTCACCTAACCCATGCCCAGTCGCACACTCACCTTCATTCTCACACTTAACTTAACCCGGTCCGTAACCTTCGCTCCACAGTTGAGGAAATAGTGAAGCTGCAGAAACGGCTCACTGAATACTTTCCCTAGGAAAGTATTCGGTGTTCTGCAGCTTCGCTATTTCAAGCGTTCACTCTATTGGGTTCGATATTATAACATTCAAAGTTTTTAGACTTCAATGTTTTAATATAGACCCTGTCAGACTGGGTTTCATCATTTATTATTTATTTATTTTATTTTACATTTGTTTACCGGGATAGTCCGACTGGATACATGTCCATTTTCAGTGGAGGTCCGGGGAGAAAAGCTCCACAAAGACAAACTTACACAGATTACACAGAAGTTAGCAAACAATTATAAAAACAAAGTGATTATATACAGTGGGTTAGTAGTGATTCCCTAGTAGGGACTCACAATTGTCATGGACAGAGAATTAAAAGTAAGAGACATCAGATTGGAAGCACAGCTTGGTGATGTAGTTACAAGTTATGGTAATTGCAGAATATGCTTTTAGTTTATAACTTAATCAGGGTTGGTACATGGGCATAGCCAATTCACTTTGAGATACTGTTTGAGGTTTTTTTTAAGAGACTTTTGGAGGATTGTAGGGTTATATAGTTTGGCAATGAATTCCAGGTTTTGCCAATGAAGTTGGCAAACAGAGATTCACCAGCAGAGTTATTAGCTTTGTGGGTTTGGACCAGTAGTTTATTGGCTGACCATAGGGATCTTAGATTGATATATGGGTTAATAATATTTTTAAGTGAGGGGGTATTAAGAGTTGATTGAATTGAATTAAGCTGGGCAGTTCTAGCCACTCTAGTTGTTTAAGGTTTGGTAAGGTTCATCAAAATCTCTTTTCACCAGAGGCCTGGGGTGAAAAGCTCCAACATATTACAAACATTTTTAAACATTCAGTAATACACATGAACAGACATTAAATAATATACATTAATGATTACAAATTCATTTGTTAATTAGATTGTTAATTAGATTGGATTTATATGAAAAAGGCAACTATTTTACAGTATAGAAGGTAATTATGCATTAGTAGATGTTGAACACTGAGCATTTGAAGATGTGTATTAGTGGGTTTATCAAACAGATAATAGATCATATGATTAGTGCTTCGAAATTTAAAGAAAATGAAGGTGAGGGAGGGAACTAGTTAGGGCAGAAAATGCTAATGCTGTAGTTAAGAGGTAGGGTATAAAGTGGGTTCATAGATAATTATACATAAGGCTATGATAAGATTTATATCAGAGGCATAGAGGTGGGAGTGAGCAGTGTCATAAAACTATATATTTGGCTGGGAGATGCCAGTAAAACTATATTGGTGAATCCGGGTTGTGGGGTACATAATACTGAATGAAAACAAATGGTTTGATGATATGACACCCTGAAGATAACAGTGACATTTATCCTGGTGATATACAGGACCAGATCCATTGATCTGATTAGTGATGTTTTAGTTGCGTTTTAAAATAGTTTACATTATGATTGGATTTCAGTACTAGTGGGATGTGGTTCCATAGTTTAGCTACACTATTCGATTATAGAGACTCACCTATCAGTATTAGATGATTTGGTTATAATATTAGATAATAGTAGAATAAGGAATGGTTTGTAGGGATACTTTAGTAATCCAATCTGGTGTTTTTGGAAAAATATATGACTGCTTAATATATGGAAATATTACAGTGACAGCAGAAACTGTGACAGGCAGGAGTGAGAGGGCTTTTGGCAGAGGTGAGGTGTGTTACTGGTTAGTAAAGTTTGAGAAGAGGAAGAGATGGATTGTGGGAACTGCTAACTACACAGAGCAGTGGGGCTGTGTGATTCTGTGATGGCTGGAGAGAAAGTGACTATGTGGAATAATGTAGGAGAGGCAGACAATTGTGAAGTAATGGTAGTGTACCTGGAAGAACATATTGATAGTTACCAGGTATGTGTGAGTAAAAGAGTGGAATTAATAGTGACTGATTAGTGAGAAGTGGAGATATTTTGTGGGGAATACGTATTGAAGAAGAACAGTAAGAAGACTATTAGACTTTATACGGCATGTAGGAACAGTAGGAATAAATGTACTGGTGTGTAAATGCTGAGGTTGAATGTTAGTCCAGTTTAGTGATGGAAGACTGGCTAAAGTCTGAGGGATTTGATATGGGGTATAATCCATTTCTTAACTAGAAAGGGTGAAGGATGTAGAATATGAAGGAGAGAAGTATGAATGTAGTCTTCAGGTTCCTAGAAAGTAATACCGAGTTTTGAATGCAGAATATTACATGAAAGTATTACTGCAGTGTTTGAAGATGGTTTGTCTTTAATAGACATAGATGACATCAGGAAATTAAGGCATGGATCCTCATAGATATATTTGTGGATATGAGATTATGTTTGGAGAACTGGGGATGGGAGAGGAGTGAGGCAGGACACCCCCCCCCCATTTAATGGGAGCCAAGTAGTCTGACCATGTATTGTGAAAGAGTATCCAACCAGTGTGAATGATCTCAGGTAAGATCCAGCTAGGGAAACAACAACATTTTAAAGTAAAGTCATACCCTTAAGATGTAAGTGCACTTTAGTCCCATTCCTGCAAACATGTTTGACAAGAGAAAATTCTACGAAAATATTGTAAATATGGGATGCTTTCTGATGCTTTAAGATCTTATAAGGGGTCAGAAAGGGAGAGTGAAAGGTGGGTGAATGACACTATCAACCTCTGTATGTACTGCAATTTATGGTTATTCCCTACACATGTGAAGTCGTAAGAAAGTTTGCCACAGACCTCATTAGGTGTTACCTAAGTCAGTATAGTATTTTTAAATTGTTATGCAGATAGAGGAGCTCAAGTATGTCCTAGTCACAAATGCAGTAGGTAAAATAGTACTTTTTCATAGTAAAGGAGGAATGTCACATTTCTTGGCTGCTTGTGGGCTGCAGATGCATTTGCACCTGCTTTCCTTTATGGAGATGTTAAGAAACCAAAAAGCAAGAAAACAGAGCATCCAGTGATTTAATTACAGTAAGGAAAGAATACTGAAAAAAAAACAGAAGAGATGGTAGAAAATATAAGAGTGTAAAGGCAAGGCAGAGCAAATAGCAGAAATGGGAGAATGCAAGCACTGAGATAAAAAAGAAACAATAAGTGGACAAATAGCAACAGTGAGTTAGGGGATAGCTAGTATAATGATGAGATACATGGCAGAAAGCAGACAGGTAACAAGAAACATTTAATGAAGAATAGGGGGAGCTACCCCAAAATGAAGAGAGATATTGTATGGGACAGTCAAGCAGGAGATCACTAGAGAGGATATTTATGAAACAAGTAACATTCAAAACAGATTAGTCCCAATAAATTCACCGGTGCATTATCTTGGAATATAATAACATGCAACAAAGAGGACTAAAACTATGGTACCTTTTCACTCAGTCATTAAGTGACAAACCTCACCAGTCTAAAAACCCATGTCTTACAGGAAAAAAACCACAAAAAAAAACATGCAGTGTCTTTGTTGAAGTACAGCTTCCTCCAAAGGAATGTAGTGATGGTAGAAAGATCCTTTGCAGTGTCACACAACAGAAAGGTCGTTACAAATGAAAGTACAACTCTCAAAACTCCTTCTTGTCTGAAGACATTTGTTTATTTGGAAATAGTACTTTACAGATGCTGTGGAGCAGCGGTAGCATTGTTGCCTCACAGCGAGAGGTTCTTCCATTCGATTCTCGGCTGGAGTGCGGGGAGTGCCTTCTGTGTGGAGTCTGCATGTCCTCCCCGTGGTTGGATGGCATTCAAAAGACATGCGTAAATGGGTGTGCCTTTGTTGAAGGTTGGACGTCAAGCAGGCACCTCAGCGTTTGTGAAAATCTACTGCCAATCATTAGTGGACCGGAGTTCCGCTGTGGTGACCCCTAACTGGGAAAAGACAAAAGACAAACAAGTACTTTACACGTAGATGAGTTCTGCTCAGATAATGTGTTAAACCTTGTAAAAACATGCATGTATTTCAGTTGTTCACAGCGGGGGCATTCTTCAAGACTTGTCCACCCTCAGGGGTAGTGCCATCAGTGAGGGATCACCACTGGGGGTGTGGTCTAGATTACTGCCTTGCCAAACTAGTTTTACTTTTTTCTAAAAACTTGGCAGCTATGTTTCAATTGCATCTAATGAAAGATAACAAATCAAGAAACCTTAAACATAAGTGCACCAAACTGTGGTTGAAAAGCAAAATTAAGTCAGTTTTTTAAACCTTGTGTCCTAATCTATCCCCATATTAATTACTGTTATTTTTATTTATTGTAAAGACAATCCAATTATTGCCTAGGTACAGACACCACCTTCCAGAAAATTACATTCCTAGCTTAAACCATTATAAACTGATAAAACAAAAAGGAATAAAAATTGCTGGGTATGTTGACCTGTCAATAAATACAAAGACAGAAAGAGAGTTTCAATTTTCTGGAGCCGAATCTGTGATGCTTTCATGTACCTTCCTCAGATCTGCCTGCAGGGGTTGGGTCTACATTCATGTGTTGATTCCTATAGGATAGTTCCAGTGTTAGATATGTTTATCTAAAATGGGTTAGACATTGCTAAAGATCCGGGGTTGATTTATTGCCTTGTGGGTGAAATGGAACTTGATTGTTAGTTATTTAGCCAAATAAGATACCTCTGTCTAGGCTGTTGGGACTATATATTTAATCTTTTTATCTCTTTTCTTTCTTCTTTTTTTAATAAATATTGATACATGGCATGCTACAGACCAATTCCTTCATTGTGGTGTCTTTGTAATTTTGTTAGCCTAACAGTCCATCTCCATTTCCATAAGAGGACACCACTGTTTCTGTTGTTTTAAACTGCAAAAACTCAAACTATGACTCCTTCACCAACTATCACCACCAGCTCCATCCCTATAGCTAACCAGTTCAACAGACATTTCATGCACTCTTCCCTCTCCCTACGTAACAGTATACCATTCACCAGCCTCACTATCTCAAACAGTACTAATCACCACTAAAAACCTTTCACCCTCTAACCAGTATCTACCTCTTCTATAAAAAAACTCCTAAAACTAAAAAAATTCACACCAGCTGCTGACAACTTGCCTCAAGAATATCTCAGAATTGCTGCAGATGCTGTAAGATATCAGTATCAGTATTCATAAACCAATCAATTACAGAAAGTGGTATCCTTGCCATCTGTAAAAAATCCCACATTATACCTCTACATACAGGGAGGGACACCCAGTGACCTCTCCAGTTACCAGCCTATAACCATTCTGCCTCCACTCTCCAAAATATTTGAAAAATGTATTCATTCCCAAATCCTTTCCCATATTCACAATAACAGTCTCCTCTCCAACAATCAACATGTTTTTTTACCTCAAGTCAATGCCACTTCTGGTCTGCTCAATTTTACCAAAATCATAAACTGTAATAGAAACACTGGCAACCTAGTAAGCTCCCTCATCTTAGACATGTTAAAAATTCTGACACAATTTCACACCAACATCTGCTTCATTAACTATTCTCCCTAGGACTCGCCCATTCATCCCTTTGCTGGTTCCACAGCTATCTCACAAACATACTCCAGGTTATAAAATGGAATTAAGATCTCTCCTCCTTTCAGTTTGTCTCTGTTGGCATACTTCAGGAAGCTATTCTAGGTCCTTTCCTATTCAACATATTCACTAATAATCTTCACAAATCTACCAAAGAAGCTGCCATAGTACAATACGCAGATGATAGCATGCTCATATACTCTGCATCAAGTCTACTGCTAGTCCACAAGATGACCCATAACTCCTTTTCCTCAGGTGGCTGGCTAGATCACTGCCAACTACTTTTAAATGCTAAAAAACAAATTAATGCTGTTTTTACCCAACTCTCTGTCATCACAGAAACAATCCTTCAACATAAAATTAGTTTCCAACACAAAGCTTCTTGGTGTCTTTATTGATGATAACTTAAAATATCATCAACACAACATTCAAGCCTAAAACAAAAACTGACCAAAAGTTGGGCTTCCTCTACAGAAACAAACCCTTTCTCACTGACTACTTTAGGAATTCTTTAGCAACATCTTATCTTCTCTCATCACTTCTCTATGCAGCACCCATCCTGACTAACCTTTATTCCACCTTAAAAAAATAAACTAGGGGTTTGCTACAATGAAATAGCTAAGTTTGCATCCAGTGCCTAGAACTGAAGTACCTGCACTGACTAGAACTACCTTATTACCTTACCAACTCCCTGGATGAAGTCTCATAACATCTCAGGTGACTCACTTTACTCAACCTATGTTGCTAGGCAGTGGAACTCCATCCCACCCACCCTAAAACAAGACAACATTGCCAGACATTTCAAACACAATAGAAAACAATGCCTAACCTCTTCATAGCTATGCTCATGCTCCCATCCAAACTAAACCCACCTTCATACTATTGCCTAACGCTGAATCACCTACACTGGTTCAAACTACCTAATTACCTTACCTACTCTCAACTGTTTAGTGCCCACAAAATAATACACAAACCTGACACCTACTATCACTACAAAACATCCTCAAACACTACCACCCTCCTAGGAATCTCTGATCATAGAACAAATATCTCCTGACCAGGACCAAGTCTCATAAAAATGCCGGCAACTCACTTTACTCAGCCTGTGTTGCTAAGCATTGGAACTCCATCCCATCCACCCTAACATAAAGACAATACTACAAATTTCAAACACAACCAAAAACATGTACCCATCCTAACTAAATCCACTTTTCTTACTGTTTCTCTGCGTTGCCAATCTCGCTATCAATCACCCTGGCTCTTTCACCTTACTTAAACCTTACTCTTTCTCTTTCATCCTAATTGCTGTTCTTATCTCTAACCTATATCCTTCATCCTCTCCTACTAATACCCCCTTCCATACCCATTTACTTTTATCTCAACCTTTTCTACTTATGTTTTGTTTTTATTATTCCTGCTTATTATCTTTGACTTACGTAAAATAATATAACTTCTAAAGTATACAATAAATCTGTTTACTATTTGTCTCAATACTGCCTGCAAAGTAATGCTTAAAATATTTAATTGTTATTGTTTGTTCATTGTAAATATGTATTTTATGTGGAGCTTTTCTCCCTGGGCTTCCACTGAAAATGGGACTTGTGCCCAGTCAGACTTTCCTGGTTAACGAAAGACAATAAATAAATAGCCATTCAGATGTGTGGCATCCCCACCTCCCCCATAATGGTCCCGAGTAAACACACTGTAAATTCTTTGTTCCAACTCTTCTTCTTCTTCTTTCAGCTTTTCCCGGTTAGGGGTTGCCACAGTGGATCACCTGTCCGCTCATGATTGGTAGTGGAGTTTTACAGTGTCGAGTTGCCAGCCCGGCACCCAACCTTCCACAGAAGGCACACACACGCACTCACATCTAGGGCCAATTTAGAGTGTCCAATCCACCTACAACATGTCTTTGGGATGTGGGAGGAAACCGGAGGAAACCCACATGACCACAGGGAGGACATGCAGACTCCACACAGAAGGCACGCCAGCCAAGGATCGAACCAGGGAAATTATTTGTTCCAACACTGATTTTGAAAATTTACTAAGGGACACTCCCTTTATTTAAGAGTCCATCTTAATAGTTGAAATAAAACAATCAAAGCTTAAAGGTTAATAAAAACCTATTCCTTGCATTTAAAACTGTTATTGTTAGTCACTCTAACCCAAATCTGTATAACTTATAAACTATCTATTTTTATCACCTCTCTGCAATGTAGTGTTCTATATCAGAACTGTTTTGATTTTTTTGCTTTTAATGTAGTGTTCTGTATTAGAGCTGCCTGATTTTTGTGTGCATCTCTGTAGCTTTATTTTGTTGTTTGCTCTGGAGCTTTTCTCCCCGGGGCTCTACTGAAAACGGGCTCACTCTGGCCCAGTAGTAGACCTCCTGGTAAACAAATGCAAATAAATAAATAAATAAAATAATTATCATAATGAGTGAAATCAGTAATCAGTGTTGAAGTGAAATATATTGTAATCAGGAAATTACATTGTAAGTCCCATAAAAGTGGACATAATCATTTTTTTTAGTTTTAGAATGTTATAAGAGTTTATTTTTGCTTGAATAGAGTAAAAACATATCCACTGAGCTAAAAAAAAATCTGATCCCTTAAGAATGAACTTACTGAAAAGTTCACAAAAAAGAACAACGAATGATTGGGGTAATTTCTGGTTACAGAATAAGGTCCTGTAAGAGGGGAATGGGTTTTATTAGGTATGCAGCCAATGAGATCCTGACTCCAGCCCAGTACTATAAGCTGACTAGGACGATTAACTCTGTACACTGATTGGCCTGGATTTCTTCTCAGATGTATACCTAATAAGAGCTGATATTCCTGCATATAAATTGGCTGTTTTTTTTTGTTTTCTTTTTTCATTTCAGTGGGAGCCAGTTTCAAAAAGAGGAAGACCACTTACTGCTCTAGAATTCTCACTGGCTAGCTATGATTTCCCCACACCTGTCACTGAGTTAATGAATGTATAAATTATAAAGCAATGGCCATCTCTGGTTAGATTTGATCAGGTCAGTTGCTGAAAACACTCATCCTTCAAATAAAGCTGATATTACTGAAGTAAGCAGTAATACACACTGGACTCACATTCACCTCACTATACAGCAACAGTTTATTGATATTTAATTGAGTACTTTCATCCCAGAAAATTACCAGGGGTTTTGTCAGAAAATAATTCTTTAGAAAATATCTGATTTTTAAAATCAATCATTTCTTCATCACATGATATACAACATCCAGTCAGATTCTTTTAAAAAACAAACATTTTTTCTACCCAAAATGAATTCATATATGCACCCTTGCTCGCTACAAAACTGATGAGTTTGCACATGATTTACTGAAAATATATAAAAATACTCTGCAATCAATTAACTAAAGTTGAAAAATAATGAACTACTATAACATTTTAAAAACCTTTTAGGACAAAACAATGACTAAATCAAAAACATATTATGGAATCTTTTGCAAACATTTAGAAAACCATTATAATAGTGGCCGTAATTTTAAGACACTAGGTAGAGAAACAGTGTCATTCAAGCCTGGTGGTTTAGTAGCATTTAGTTCCTGCAGCCAGATAAGTTCCTGATACTCTAATTTGCTTTTCTAACATCCTTCTCTGGGATTTCAATCTACCTACTCCAATGCAAAAAATAAAAAAAACATTTTAAATTCATTACATATAGCTGAATGCTTGTATAAGGCATTCTTTGTTGCTTTTTGTTTAATTTCATACACATGACTGTAAATTGGCAGTGCAGTGGTGCTGCAGTGAACATTGTTGCCTCACACCAAGAAGTTCTCTGGTTTGATTCTCAGCTGGGGTGCCTTCTGTGTGGAGTCTGCATGTCCTCCCTGCATTCGCATGGTTTTCCTCCAGGTACTCTGGTTTCCTCCTACATTTCAAAGATGTTTCTGGAGCGTCTCTCCCCAGGCATCTGCTAAAAATAGGCTCTGTTCTAGTTGGACTTTCCCAGTCAACAAATATTAAATAAATAAATATAACTTCTATTTTTTTACTGTTCTCTCTGTTTTTCCTATAATGCACCTGTCACAGGTGGAACATAATGCCAAATAAGCTGCTCCACTGGTTTCATAGTTCAAATAGTCTTGACAGCCTATGGTTTTATCATAACCTGCTATGGCAGCATGTGGGCCTTCAAAACTAAATCTACAATATTTGCAATGACCACACTTGACCATCTTATTTTCCTTCCTACTTGCTGCATGATTATTATTTTTGTTTTGGCAAACTATCCTTAATACTGTTCCCATTCTAAATACAATTAATGGTACATCACCAAGCTGTGTTTTAGTTCAGCTGGGAATGCCAAATTCAATTCCTTTTGCTAATCTTAGTGTTTGTGTAGGCATCACCATAATTAGGAAGAATCAAAGCCCTTCTTTTACTGCTATTGTTGTCACTGGTATTTTAATTCACCTCAGCTGGTGTCCCTTTCACCATACAAAATTGGTCAAAATGTTGATTCTTTATAGGTTCATAGGTTCCAGGCTATTGGCCCTAGGACCTATACAAGCCTAGCCAAAAAGGGGTTTCCTGGCTTACAAGATCTCAGGAAGCAAAGGTGTTAAAATCAGCCACCACCTGTTCAGGATTAAATGAGTTCAAAAACATCTACTCCCAAATGTCAAGACTTTCTTCCCTTTAAGCCAACCCAACCCCAAGTAAACAGTGTGTGTGTGCTACAAACATTCATTCACCTATTCAGAATTGTGGGAAAGCCAAAGCCTAATCTCACAAGCAATTAGCATAACAAATGAATCTTGCACAAGATGCTGGTCCATCTCAGGGCATGCACACATACGTAGGGGTTAGCAGATGCACAATACAGTTTACAACAAACATACAAAATTAAAATGACAATGCATGTCAATCCACCCAACGGCAAAATGTCAGGAGGAAACTAGACCACCCAGACAAAAGGAAAACTTGCAAGATTTCAATACTTCCTGCTGCTTGCTTGAACTTATTTTTGCAGTACCTCAGCAAGCCATGTTTGGGGAAACCCATTCTTTGCTGCATTCTGCCTCAATTGGCATGAAAAATATCAGAGTAGGAAGATCATCCATTTCCTGTTGCTGAAATTTAAATGCATAAGCACTGACAGGTCTCTAGTTCTTGTCTGTGGTTTGCTGGACTCTGAAGGCAAGTTATTTTTTCCCTTTTCTCAAAATATATGTAACTTTGGAGATGGTACAAAAGAATCTGGTGTGTGGTGGTTTCCTCCAAATTGCAGCGGATGCAGGATGCTTGCTCCTTTGCCATGTGTACTTTGGCTGTGACATCGGAAGTGTTTCTGTTTTTCAGCTTGTGATCTCCTAAGGTGTTCTAACACCTCTGTGCCTACCTTCTTTAATAACTCCTTGGGGTAGCCTCTTTCCCTAAACAAGTTTAATAATTTCTCCCCTTTATTCTCAAAGTTATTGTCATCTGAGACCATCCTTGAAATGCAAACCAATTGCCTCTTAACTATATTTTTCTTCAGATAATAAGGGTGGCAGCTTTTAAAATGTGGGTAGGAGTTTGAAAATGTTTCCATCCTAAAAATGTTCAATGCAAATGTCCACCTTTTGTTATGTCTTCTAATAAGAGCACCCAAATAGCTAATGCAATTATTATGGCACGAGTAAACCTACCTTGAAGACATTGTTTGCGACAGAAATTAAAAAAATATATTTGGTTCACTAATCTTTCCTTTCCATAAAATAAATATATAATCTGAAATGTATTGTAAAGCTGTATAAATCTGACACATATATTTCGCTTCCCATGCTACAAGTACAATATGGCATAATAGGTGGAAATGCTGCCTCATTGCCATACCTTTCATCTGATGAAAATATTCATTATCAAAGCTGAAAAAAATTCATTTTAAAACAAACTAGATTATTAACTTGCATGTTGATATACATGCTAACGTCGAAGTATAATTCTGCAGCCCCACTCAAACCAGTATCATGAGGAATAACAGTAAACAAGTTTACTACATCTGTTGTAACAGACAACAGATTTTCATCATAAATGAGCTTAGATACATTTTGTAGAAAATGCCATAATTCATTTAGGATATACGCTTGATTGGAAAACAATTTCTTTAGTTTATTACCTACAAATACATGCCTGAGGTTTGGTTTTGGAAACACCAGCCCCAACAACTGGAATTAAAGGTAGATTTGTGGGGTCCTTATGAATTTTGTGAATAGTGAAGAATACTGGTATATATGGCTTTGGTGCCCTCAGAAAATAATAATCTTTCTTTATGATAGTCCCCTGACTCAACATATCGAGCAAATAACAGTAAATCTCTGAATATTCAATGAATATTTCATTTCTGAAGACATTTTCATAAGCTTCATCATTATAGAACATCAAGAATATCCTAGTGGGATAATCAGCTGTGTGTTCATAATAACCATACTACCACCACCTTTATCTGGCTTCATAACATGTATTCCTCCATCTTCTGAGAGGTCAAATCAATTTTCTTTCTCAGCTGGAGTTAAATTTGCAAAACCATGATTCTTTTAACTGAAATAATTTCTCAAATTATCCTCACAAAACCTCTCAAAAGTGAAAATAGATGGATTGTTGGGGGTTGAATGTACTATTCTTTTTCAAAGGAGCCACAGACTTGTTTATAGAATTAACCCCCTGCCCAAAAACAATTGTAAATTTAATTTTCTATGGAACAGTTTAAGTTCTATTAAGCTATTACCAGTCATTACACAATATGTGAATAAAGGTAAACACCTTCTTAAATATCTGTTCATGATGCTTAGTCAATCTTCAACTACTAAAACCGCAAATATGAAAATTACAAGAGTGAACAATCACAATATCCTCATGATTTATTTTCTCTTGTTTTGTCCACGTTGTTTGCTGCAATAATTGTTGTCGAGATAACCTCTCCATGTGTTTGTTTTGTTCTTCTGTTTTTGATACATACTCACTGATCTCTGAACCTCCAGAAAAGAATCCTGATGTGTTGATGGAAAACCAGACTTACTATGATCATGGTCATTTCCTCTCAAGACTTATTGATTGAGGAAAAAAAACGTTTGTCTAGGGCACTGTGGGACTGGATAGGTCAATTTTCCTTTGTAGTCTTTTTTAGCCCATAAAACTTTTTTCCTTTTTGTTCCTGTATTCCTTTTGACTTTTTATGTTTTTTTAAATGTTCATATATTCCACCTTGTATGTAAGGGAGACCAAATCCTTAGTGATATTCTCTTTAAGAATCTTAATCTCCCTATTCAGAGTACCCAACTTCCTTTTGTTAACTTGAATTAACAATTGTATGAGTTCACAACCTGTTCAATCAAATAAATCCAATAAACCTTTATAGAGGATTAATTTAGTTTCCACACTCATGGGAAGCTTCCATAAATACACTGTCTTTCATTAATAATGGATCATACAACATTCACTTAAAAATTGCCAATTTGTAAGCTCTGAACATTAAAATGTTTATTTTCCAATGACCAAAGCTGCTCCACCATGGTATCATTGTCATTAGATATTTGTTTATTCCAAATTGCCTCAATAAGTGATAGTTGTTCAAATTCAGCATGGAAATATTCTCTTGTTTACAATGAGATTGTGAAGCCCTGTTGTACCGCCTGTCTGTATGCTCTCACATTATTCACACCTTTTGATATGGGGCTTGAGCAAGCCACATCTGTACACTTATCAATGGCTGTATCACCCGAATTCAGAAGGAATTTAGTAACCTGTTTTGATAAGACTGTCAGATCACGTGGCACAGATGTTGAATTAGGTGTAGACCCATAAATGTCTTGTATCTGCATGTCCATAAGTTTTGCTAGTAGCAAAATCCAATAAACAAAATTACCAGCAAAAAACTTAAACAGTATATTAAAGCCAGTACACTAGTAAATCAGTAATACACTCTGGATTTGCAGTTCATCTCATTAGGTAGGAACAATTTATTAAAGGGACAGTATGGCTTTCTGAGCATGTCCCAGCTTTGGCTGCAGAGACTGGGCAGAGGGGTGCTTACCGGAAGTTTCAATGGTCTTAGTCAAATTCTATCTCAGATTGCAGTTGTACTCACAACAGCTCTCAATGAGTCATTTATTAGTTTCCCTATGCTTTTTATCCTCACAGAAAATAAGGCTTTCAGGAAATTTATGACCTCACTTGCTAGTACCTTGCAGGAAAGCATATGAGTAGTGCTAAGCTAAAACATTAGTTAACAGAGTTTTTTGTTTGTTTCATTTCATATTTTATTTTGTGTGGATTTCTGAATGCTAGCTAAGTGCTATGATGTTATATATGACTGCCTCTTGCTCTATACAAAGCATCAGAATGATGCAAGTTTTGAACAGTAGTAGAAACAGTCTTCTTTTTTTTCATGTTTTGTTTCTTGATCACTAAATACTACCCAAGTCTAGTGGGTTTCTGACCTGCTGTAAAAAAATATATGTGACACAAGCAATAGATTCATTTTAAACATTAAAGTCCAAAACTTACTGTCACAATGGGACCTGTACAGTACGGCAACCTGGGATTCTGAGTTTGCTTTAATACAAAGTAAAGGGAATACATCAATAGACTGCTAAGATTTAGTATGAATTCATTAAACTGTACTCTTTTGACTATACTGTTAGCAGTTATACTGTGCAGAATAAATTAATGAAATAAAGAGCTGCACAATTAAGATAAGCTTTTTGATGAGTTCATAAAAAGTAACCACTGACAATCTTGCCTAACCAGCCCAACCACAAACACACACAAAAATGTAATAACCTTATTGTTTCCTTGTGATCTGAGACTGAAAGCTTTGGCAGGAACTGAATATTATTAACTGTGTTCACCAGAGGGAATGAAAATAGGGTGCATTAAGTAAATTGAAGCCAAGAGTAGGACTGATGATGAAGTGGTAAGTGGGTGGTATTGACTAGGTGGTATCAGGACAAGTTTCTTATGGTCAAAATTTTAGACTCTGGGATTGTCCCTTTAAGATGATATTTAGTGCTTTCACCCATAAAATCATCAGAGACTTCATCAGAATGAAATTCTTTCCAAAATGTCCACTTTTTCAAATCAACCATTTCTTCATCACATGATATGCAATATCCAGTCAGATTCCTTTAAAAAATAAAATTTCTTTCTATCCAAAATTAATTTATATATGCACTCTTGCACACTAAAAAACTGATGAATTTGCATATCAGTTACTAAAAAATTTATATAAAAACACTGTAATCTATTAACTAAAGTTGAAAATTAATGAATCATAAAACACTAATTTTTTTAAAAAATCCTTTTAGATCAAAAGAATGAAATAATCAAAAACATATTATATACTCCTTTACAAACATGTAGAGTACCATTATAATTTGACTGACCATAGTTTTAAGACACTTGATATAGAAAATGTCTTCAAGCCTGGTGGTTTAGCAGCCTTTATTTTCAGCTGCCAAATATGTTCCTATACTCTACCTTGCTTTCTCTTATTGAAGACTAAAAATGTAAGAGTTTTTATTCTGCTGAAAACTATTTAAAAATATATTTAGGAATATAAGAGAACTACAGATATTTGCATTGAAATACAGGGTACAGGTCTTAAAGATCAAGTCCATAAGATTGCATTACCTTGTTTTTGTTGCAATATATTGGTAAAACTGACATTCTGTCTAATTACATCCATATTTAAAGATTCCAAACATACTCTCAAATCACGTTTTAAATTACATAACTACATACACACACACACACACACATATATATATATATATATATATATATATATATATATATATATATATACATACATATATATACATTGAAATTGCATAATGTTGAATTTCATAACATTGAGACCATAACATTGAAAATTCAAAACACTGAAAACCCAAAACATTGAAAACTCAGAACATTGAAAGTGTGCTTCATAACATTAAAAACTACATTGCACAAGTAAATAAGATCTCCACCACCTACAACACCTGACTAACAAACACACTTTTTACTACATTTCTGCAGGGGGGCAAGCCCCCCTGCACCCCCCATGTGGGGGCTCTGCCCCTCACACCCCCCGTTAATTAAATATACCAACTCCAAGATTGCAGTACAGTGGAAAAAAGTTAATTTTCTAAGCTCATTGTATCGTGATTGTGATACAGTGAGGTTAGGAAATTAACTTTTTTCCACTCTAGTGCGATCTTGGAGTTGGTATATTTAATTTACGGGCGGTGTGGGGGGCTTGCCCTCCTGCAGAAACATAGTAGAAAGTGTGTTTGTTAGGTGTTTTTATAGGTGGAGAGGATGTTATTTACATGTGCATTGTAGTTTTCAATGTTATGAAGCACACTTTCAATGATTTTCACTGTTTTGGGATTTATATGTTTTGGTCTCAATGTTATGAAATTCAGTGTTATGAAGTAGACATATATATATATATATATATATATATATATATATATATATATATATATATATATATATATATATATAAACTAAAACTTTTACTGTGCTGGGAGAAACAAGGAGACTCCTGATAGGTTTAACAATGTCTTTATTCATGGTAACTAAACCATAGTCATGAACCATTTACATTTTGAGCACTTTCATTCATTTTAAGATAGAGATCGAACTTCTTCAGAAAATGATGTGGTACAGTATTATATAAGTTTAAAAGCAATTAATCAGTGTGGCGAGCAGAAGGGGGTTGGGCTTGGGTTTCTACCTATTCCGTTTCAGGATGCTCTTAATATTTAAATGTTCTTTGAGCCCTGGGGTTGTGTCTGCTCTAAGAATGATTTGCCATCTGAGTTCCTTGATTTGAAGCAACGTGTCAGCATTGCTGAAATGGTCAGTGACTTCCTCTATGGCTGTGAAATGGAATTGGGTGAATTGGAGGCAAGCCAGGCTATGTCTAGCTAATGTGCTGTGAGGGTCTTGGTTCCAAATGGCTTGTCCATGCTCCTTAATCCTGATCCTCAGTTTCCTTGTTGTTTTCCCAACGTAGTATACTTCATATTTTGAACATACTGTGAGGTACACTACAGTGGGAGTTTCACAGTTTAAATGATCCCTATGTGGATGACAAAATTTGGAGCTTTAATTTGACATGGAGGGTGGAGATGACATAATTGCACCAATGGCAGTGCCCGCATTGGTGCATGCTTGGGAGTGTCAGGAGTGCACAGTTTGAGCCCTCTTAAGTTTCTGATTCAAAGGTGGCTTTGAGAGAATTTTTGTGCTTGTAGCTGAAGCTGGCCTGAGTCCCTAAGGCTAGGGTGAGCTTGGGGTGCTCGGTGAGGAGCGATCAGTTTTTTTCAAGGATGCCTCTAATGCTTTGGGCATCAAGTGAAATGGGAATGGGAAATCTGAGTGACTGATCTTCTGTGTGCTTCCCTTTGAGGGTGAACCTGTGTTTTAGGCTGGGTGGGTATTTGGTGTTCCTGAGGGCGATCACCCCTGGCATCTCTCTAGAGATAAGGTTCTTGGGGGTAATGCCTTTCTAAAAACGAGTTGCTTGAGGTGAAGGCATTCAAAGTGGAAAGAATCTTCTTCACTAACAATTCTGCTGAGCCTGATGTACTGCCCCTTATTGTGCTTCATGAAGTGGGGGTGCTGCCTATGGAAATCCAGATGGTTATTCTGGAAGATTTGTTTTCTGTGGAGGATGGATTTGAAGTGGTGGGTTTGTGGTTCCAGGGTGAGGTCCAGGTCAAGAAATTGGAACTGGTGGCCTCTCCCTGAGATGGTGAATTTTAGAAACTGGATGCTGTTCACCACATCATGGAGAAACGTGTCCAGTTCTGAACTGGTGCCTACCCGAATGAAAAAAATATCATCAGTAAAGCATCTCTAGAGATGCACCTTGGTAAAACCACTGATGTAGGTGAGAATCTCACCCTCCCATGTGCTGAGGTAGAGACTGGCATAATTGGGAGCCATTTGGACTCCCACTGCTATACCCTGGGTCTGTTAATAAATGTCTTTGTTAAAAAAATAAATTATTGGTCAGGACTAACATGAGAAGCTCTCTGATCATTTTGATCCTTTTATAGCTCATTTTTGTGTTCTTGCATAGTTAGCAACACACTCGCTCTGTGCCTTGGAGGTGTGGGATGCTGGTATACAGGGCTACCATGTCTAGGGTGACCAGGGTATGGTCAGTGGGTTCTGCTTGGAAAATATGGAGTTGGTGGAGTAGTAGCCATGAATTCTGCAGATAAAAATGGGATTGTTGCACTGCACGGTTCAGGAGGGAATCGAGCAACTCCATCTTGGTACATTTTGAAGACACAATGTGTCTGAATTGGGGGTCAGAGGTGTTCTTGTGGATCTTGGGGATTCCCAACATCCTCCTGAGCTGGGGATTGTTCACTTCCATGAAATGGTATTCAGGTGTGGTGATGGAACCCTTCTGTAGGAGCTTGAGGAGGGTGAGGTCAATTTTACTGAATTCATATGTTACTTGGTCGGCTGTGACCATAAGGTAACAGTTATCTACCTCAAGACCTGACTTCATTTTGTTCAGGTATTCTTGGTGGTGCATGATGACAATGCCCATCCCTTTATTCACTTTCATTATGCTAAGGGATGGGTGCGGATAAAGAGGAGGGCTGCTCGTTCATCCTGGGAGAGATTGAACCACTGCTAGCATGGTTTCCTACTTAAGGTGCCTGATTTCCTGCTCACGCACTGCGGAGAACATTTCCAACATATTATTAAGGTTAGGGTTAAACATGCTTTCCATGTGAGTTTCACTTCGTAGAGCTATCAGAAAAAAACGGTGCTGTTAAAACCATTAAAATTGGGGTTAAGCTCAGAATAATTGACATCAAGGTATTTATCAGTGTGGTTAACAACATTAGTTCCTTCTTTGTTCTGTAATAACAACTTAAGATTAAGTTTTCTAACAAATAGTTTGGTGTCTATAATCACGTCTGCCAGGTTGGCCCTTTGTGCTGGCATAAACTGTAAGCCTCACCTAAGAAGTGAGAGGGTGCCAACATCTATCTCATTACTAGTGAAATTAAAAACAGTACCTGTTGTTGGGTGCGACCTTGGACTTCCAATCACTAAGTCTTTCTCTGTGTGGGTGGTCGTCCTCGCCTCTCCCCCTGTTCCTTCAAGGGGTGAGGATAGGGGAGTTAATTACTGGTCTTCTGCCTAAAAAACATTGCCTTTAGTTGTGGTCTGGGGTATCATTGTTCCTGGTGTCAACATTCAATCAAAAATATCAACCACTCATGTTACGTAACACTTACAAATAAAAACATTTTACAACTTTGTAATTTTAAAACACAGTTGATATTAATACTATAATTTAAACCTGGTGGCTTATCAGCTCTTGAAACCAACTGCCATTTAAGTTCTTTAGTCTCAAGGATTGCAATGACATCACCTTTAAATAAACCAACAATAACATAATCAATTACAAAAAAATGTAATTTTTACATTTAGCAGAAGGTTTAGCTAAAGCATTATTTTCATCTTTATTTTTAATACCAAAGTTACATTCTCTTATCCTATCTGACAGTCTTCTAATGGTTTTACCAATGTAGAAAAATCATAGGAACAGCAAGTTGCTAAATAAACAATATTTGAATCATTCCAGTAAGAACTACTATTTATTTTCATTTCTGTCCCTAAGTGTTATAAAATAACACTATGAGCAGCAACAATACAGCTACAAAGCTTGCAACTCAGGAACAGATAAGTGTCTAAAGGTCCTGTAAAAGTAGATAATGTACATAAGGCCCCCATTTTAAAAAAAAGGTTTTATAGTTCTTGTATTTTATATATAAAATTAGGCACAGAACCTATGACATTGCTTAGATCTTTATTTGAGTTTAGCATTTTCCAGTTCTCAGTTATAATATGATGAAGACCAAATGAATTGACACTGATGGGAGGTGGAAGTGCCTTAGTATATTCAGTATTGGTAAAAGATCCATCAATCCATGCACAACCCCTTTTTCCAATTTTTGCACATGGGGTTATGGAGTCACTTCAATAGTGACAATCATCAAGAGCCAATGTTCCTTTGCATGAAAAACACTTAAATGATTAGTTGGAAAGAATAGTTGGAAACAGTAGATCTCAAACTTTCTACTTCTAAGCTAATTTTATCAACATTATCAGCAGCATTATCTTTTAAAAATATATCTTTCAAAACATCAACTTCTCATCTAAAAATTATATCATGACTTACTAATCTACTAAGCCTAATAAAGTGGCCTCTAATTTGAGTGGCATAGGAGGGGCAGCCACAGTGGTGCAGCGGTTAGTGTTGATGCCTCAGAGCAAGAGGTTCTCCAGTTCGATCCTTGGCTGGGGTGCCTTCTGTGCGGAGTCTGCATGTCCTCTCTGTGGTCGCGTGAGTTTCCTCCGGGTGCTCCAGTTTCCTTCTACATCCCAAAGACATGCTGTAGGTGGATTGGATACTCTAAATTGGCCCTAGGAATGAGTTCGGGAATGTGTGTGCCTTCTGTGGAAGGTTGGGTGCCGGGCTGGCAACTCGACACCGTAAAACTCCACTGCCAATCATGAGTGGACAGTTGATCTGCTGTGGCGAACCCTAACCGGGAAAAAGCCAAAAGAAGAAGAAAGAAGAAGAAGTGATACAGCAGTTAGAGTTGTTACCTCACAGCAAGAGGTTTGCTGGTTTTATTCTCAGCTGGGGTGTCTTCTGTGTGGAGCCTGCATGTCCTCCCTGCATTTGTATGGGTTTCCTCTGGGTGGTCCATTTTCCTCCCAAATTCCAAAGACATGCATGTGGAACATTTCTCCCCTGGCCTCCACTGAAAATGGGCTCTGTCCTAGTTGGACATTCCTGGTAAACAAATGTTAAATAAAATAAATAAATAATGATATCATTTTTCATAAACAGGATGCTGACTAGTATTATACAAATAATTATTTACAAACATGGCCTTTATAAAAATATTACTACAAAACATTGTTTTTCAGAATACAGTCATATTTAAATCTAAAAAATTATCCATATTACCATAACTTCCCAAAATGTAAAATAAAAAAATAGTACTTTCATTGATGTCATTCAAAAAATCAGAAATTTCATCAAAATTACTCTTCCAAATAAAAAATAATTCATCAATGTAATGTTTATAAAAAGATACACATTTGAAAAATTATTTGTTAAAAAATCATGCTCTCACCAGCTCAACACTAAATTAGCAAAAACTGGGGCCACCCTTGTCCCATTGTCATCCCATCAACAGATGAATAACACATTCCTGAAACATAAAGAAATTATTTTTGAGCACTAATTCAAACAATAAACATGTATTAATAAAGCAATTATCATAATCTGTAAAAAATGTTAAATAATTTCTACTCTTATACTTTGAACAAAGTATATAAAGACTGAGCATCCACCATAGTAAGATATTTTTCAGTGCCAATAAACAAATCATTTTAAGCAGGTCCAAATAAACCCATGAATCATTAAGATAACATTTAGAATTTGTACTATTGAATTCAATAAATTATCCAAATAAATAGAAAATCGTTCATAGGTTCATAGGTTCATAGGTTCATAGGTTCATAGGTTCATACTAGGCTATCTGCCCAAGGGCATTTATAAGCCTAGCCCATAGTTATGTGGCTTTCACCACCCCTTTAGTTTGAATAAAAACTATGCCTATCATTTTTCTGTGCCTCTGTCAAGCAGTGACACTGAAGTAATCCCTGGGGTATATCTGCGATCTCCCATCCATTGGTCAAGATTCCTCTTGAACAAGGCCAGCAAGGTGCTCTGCCTCACATGTACCGGGATTTTGTTCCACAGCATAGGGAGTCTCTGGGTGATGAATCTGTCCCTCCAGCACGTTCTATTTATAACCGTGTCAAGGTTTAAGTCTCCCGCCCTTGTGGTTCTGAGGGATCTAGATTTTTTGAGGTGAAGCATATTCATCAAATCTGGGTTTGACATGGCCTTATATGTCAGGCACAGGTCACCTCTGAGCAAGCGGTATGAGACTGAATAAAGCTGGAGTTCTTTCAGTCGGGCAGCATAAGACATATTTTTGAGACCCTTTATCCTTTTGGTGAGGAACTTTTGGGGCCTTTCAAGCTGCATCAGGTGTCTGGTCAGATACATTCCGAACGGAGCATTGTACTCAATCATAGGTCTAATGAGTGATGAGTACAGGGGGACGATGACCTCCCTTGATCTAGATGTGAATCCCTTCATGATCAGGTGGGCGATATAGAAGGTTTTCCTAACTACTTTAGCAACATGAGTGTCAAACGAAAGACTACTGTCAACTTGGGTCCCCAGATCCCTGATGACTTTTTCTGTGCTCAGTGGATTGTCACCTATATGGTAGCTAGGGGTAACCTTGTTTTTCCCGAAGGGTATGACTATGCATTTTTGGCGTTTAACTTCAGGCCATGGCTCTGGCACCAGTTATCTGTTTCTGTGAGGCCCTTCTGGAGGATATCTGTGTCAGATGTGTTTTCGACTATGGCCCAGTTTGCAGTCATCTGCAAACTTTGTCAGCCATAACCCTCCTGTGTTTGCTTGTACTTCAGAAAAGTAGATGCCGAACAAGAGTGGACCCAGGACTGAGTCCTGTGGGACACCACTTGTGACAGGCTTTGAGTCTGACATGGCTCCAGCAACTCTGACCCTGTGGGTTCTGTCGCTAGCCAGTTTGCAACCCATCTTGTGATGTATGGGTTTACATTCAAGCTGATGAGTTTTTCGATGATACCTGAGTGGGGTATTGTGTCAAGGCCTTTGCCAGGTCGAGGTAGGCTGTATGGACTGCCTTTCCTCATCAATGGCCTTGGTGACTGTCTCGAAAAGTCAACCAAGTTTAAGAGGCAGGATCTGCCTTTGACAAAGCCAAACTGGGTTGGATCCAAAGTCTGCAAGTTCCCTATGTCTTTATTTATGAGTTCCATTATGATCCTCTCCATGGCTTTGCAGATAAGGCTTGTCAAGCTAATGGGGCGGTAATTTCCAGGGTCTGTGGAGGCACCGCCTTATGAAGTGGGACCACAGTCGCGCGCCACTCCTTGGGTACGTATCCTGAGGTGAGGCTAAGATTAAACAGCTGTCCTAACTGTGGGTTTAATTCCTCGTTGAGTTCATGAAGCACACAGCCGGGGACACCATCCGTCCCATGGATGCTGTGTTTTTGCCTTAGTGAGGGCAGTTCTCACCTGGGCGTTGGAGATGTTTGGGGGCTACAATCCTCTGGAATAGATATCTCTCCTTTTGGGAGAAGTTTGCACTGAACCTGTCAGCCAGTATGTTAGCAATGTGTGTAGGTTCAGTAATTTTCACATCATGTTGAACTAATTCTGAGCATATCTGGGAGTTTCCTCCTAGGTTTCTAACATAGCTAAAGAAGGCCTTATGATTGTCTTTAGAGTCCTTGGTGATTTTTCTCTCAAAATTTGCCTTGGATGATTTTATGAGAGCTCTTAGTTTTTACTTATAATGATCAAAGGTGTCTTACCTTTCAAGGATTTTGCTCTATCTTGTAGTAGCTTCCTCCTTTTGTTGTAGAGCTTGTTTATGGCTGGGGTCCACCAGACTGGACGCTTGCCTTTGGTACAGAGAGTCTTAGTTTTGTTTGGGATTGCCTGATCCATGCAGTCCTGTAGGTGCTGGTAGAAGGCATTTGTAAGTGATTCAGCGGTTTGAGTAATGTTTACCACTGGCTCAGGGGCCTTAAAGGAGACCACACTAGTTTTTAGAAGTGTGAAATCGGCTTTTGAGAAGTTTTTCACTGTGGTCTTTTTGTTTCAGGTGGGGCGGGATGAGGACCTCCAGCGAGATTAGTTTATGATCTGATCTCACCAGTGAGGGGTATACTTCGTGTTGAACATTTTGATCCCATGTTCGTGATGATGAGATCAAGTATGTTTTCACCTCTTGTGGGGATGGTGACTAGTTGTTCCATGGCATTTGAGTTTATGAACTCCAGGAATCTTTGGGTTAGAGTGTTCGGGCTTGAGTAGTGTTCCCAGTCTATATTAGGGTAGTTGAAGTCACCTAGTATGATGGTGTTTGGAGATACATTTATCCCTCCAATGTTTTCAGGAAGGCCATGTGAGGTTCCTGAGTTTGAGAGGGTGGCCTGTAACATGCTACAAATTGCAGAGCAGTCTTGCCTATGGTTAATTGCACCTGGATGGTCTCCGATGCATCGTGCGTTGCCACCAACCTTGAGGTGTGGGTGTCCTTTATGAATATGGACACCCTCCTTTCTTGGTGTTGTCCGGATTTTGGGGCCGGAACGTATGATATGAGGTGAAACCTGTTAGTGCTGGGGTGCTCTCAGGAGCCTTGAACCAGGTTTCTGTCACAGCACAGACATCGATGTTCTCCATATTGAGAAGGGCCTCGAGTGCGTGCATCTTGAGATTGAGACTTCTGGCATTGAGCAGCATTACCCTTAGTTTTTTCCTTTTGGTGTTCTAGGGTGGTAGGTTTAGAATTTGAGCCTTGCCTAAAAAGGCACTATGGGGTGGCAAGAGCCTTTGCCAATATCCGAAGCCCAGGGTGACAGGTGCAAGCCGTCCCTTGTGAAGCAGCGTGGCTTGTCCAGCATGTCATCCCAGGCAGACAGACATTGATCCCCTTTGAATGACACCAGAATTTAAGCCAATTATTAAAGCTGATCATCTTATCACTGTATTGTGGCATCATTCTAGGTGAAGGTAGGATACTGCTCAAGGTCAGGGTCATACCTGCCTGGGCTACATAATCAGAGAGCTCCTCGACGTCCCTTTCATGTAGTCCAAGGAGGTACGGCTCAGGTCGCTGCCACCAGCGTGGACAATGACTGAGTCGTACTTGTACCTGCTGTTGAGAGACCTGAGTGCTTGCATTATGTGGCGGATTCTAGCGCCCGACAGGCAGCTTACTGTGACCTTCTCCTTACTCAGTCTGGTGAGCGGGACGTCAGTGTGCCTGACTATGGAATCACCAATGACAAGTGTGTCTGGCATTTTGTTTGGCCTTAAGGGCTGTGACTGTTTGACACTCTGACTGTGTGGTCTATGTGTTGCATGTGTTGGGTCGTGAGGTGGTAGTATTTGCCGCAGCCTCTATTGGATGAAATGGTGGATCAGTATTATTTTTATAATTTTTTAGGAATACAAAACAGACATCTTAATTTTGGAAAATCTACTCAAAAATCATACATATTAAAATTTATGTATCCTCAATCCAACAAATCTAGAAAACAATAATCAACCAATTCATAACATTTACAAACAAATTGTTCATAGAATTTCCTTATAACAATTAACGTCTGATAGTTAATTAAATAGTTTTTTATCATAAACATCAATATCCAGTGTAACAATTCCACTGCCCTTATCTGCCTTCATGATATGTATGGAATTATCTTTTTGCAACTAATATAAAGCCTTCCATATCTGAATGAGTACAATTATACCATCTTGCTATATTTTTACTATTTAAATGATCACTTATAACATTCTTACAAGCACCACTAAAAACTTTTAAAGTATTATATAAAACTGGATTGTATGCACTAATTTTCCTAAAATAGAATTTTGAATATTATTAAATTGTGGAACATCATATAAAATAAACTGTAAGTTTAATTTTCTTACAGATAATAAATCAATCAAGTCCTCAACTAAATTTTCTTTACATGATGGAATAAATCTAGCACATTTATGGTGCAACATTATAACGTTCGCTAGTCAAATTCAAATTACTCAAATTGAAAATTACCATTGCCTTTGCAGCTGATCAGATAAAAATTCCTACATGCATTAACCAATTTTTGAAATCAGATACTAATCCTTTTTTTTGGCATGTGCACTTTAAATGTCATCACTAATAACTCCAGCAATGAAAATGCTGCTTTTGTGAACTGTAAGGCAAGTGTTTTTGAATCATAGAAAAAACTAACCAGCTTAATGTCTTTGAAATTAGACAATTTTTATATTGAGCACTATCTCAAGATAAAACAGATTCCCATGAGTCTTCAAGTTTTTAAATTTCCTAATCGATTTACTGTGAAAGGTTAAATTTATAGAAACTTAGTCACACTTTATATTGACATATTGCTTGTAGTTTTGAAACTGTTAATTAGTTTCAATGCCAATAAAATTGAAGATCAAAAAGAGCAAATAATAGTGTTGGATCAAAGCATTTTAAGTCATCTATCTATTTCATCTTGTCAGCTATTATACAATGGGATAGCATCTAAGATTAACAGACATGTAACTGCTTTCATTAGTAAAAAAAAAAAAAAAAAAAAAAAAAAAAACAACATAAATGAAAAAGAAATCATGATTCATATACAACTAATATGGCACATTTAGTCTTTTTACATAAAGTGGCCATTGCAGCCACCAATAGTGTCAATGTTAATAAGAAGCTTTTACGTGCCACTATCAATCAAAGTAATGGCACTGAGAATGTTTTTTTTTCTTTGAATGAGGTTGATTTTCCATCTTTACCTTGTTGTTCATCCAGAAATGCTAATTCTAAATTATCAGTTCATGAGATCAGTGTCTTAGTTCTAGGGGATCAAAAAACAAGTACTGCCAATACATCAGTTAGTTCATCAAGTTTTTGGACAGACTCTCCCACAGATTTAATAAACTCCATGTAGGAATAGTGTAAGCCCTATGCAGAGTGAACAGTGTCCATGTCTGCAGCTCTCCCTCAGTAGTGCACCTTGCATATTAAGGAAGGCGCACTACTGAGGGGGAGCCATGTACATGGTTACTGAATCAGTGCTAGGGGGTGTGTTACAATGCTCTGAGATGTGTAACACACCCCCTGTACTATCAAAGTGCTGTATGGCACTAAAAGATTAAAGAAAGTGTCCTTGGACACTTATTTATACTTAACAGTTATGTCACATGGGGGGGTGTCACAGTGTCCATAACACACACCCTGCTCTGTCAAAGTGCCGTACAGCACTAAAAGATTAAAGAAAGTGTCCTCAGACACTTATTTATAATCATTAACATTTATGTCACATGGGCTGTGTTACAGTGTCTGTAGCACACCCCCTGTACTATCAGAGTGCTGTACTGCACTGAAATTAAATAAGAAAATGTGGTTTTGACATTTATTTTTTTTATTTTATTTTATTTGTGTGTTTTCGCAGTGCAGCACTTAGCAATAAACACATGCCAGACATCTAAAAATAGAAACTGGATGCTTTTAATTGTTATACAAAAGGTCAAGTTTAAGCATAGCTGAGTGGGTTTGCAAGGCTCGGCGCAGTGTTCAGCAGTCCTTAAACATAATGAAAAGCTATATAGAAATGTGTAGCTGAAATCCTCACAGCCAAGTTAGCTAAATGGTTAAAGTTATGGCTTTGTGTGCAGTAAATGCATGGTTTGAATGCGCAGACAAGCCATTCAGCTTTTACATCAGAAAGCATTTCTATATACATTTTTTATTTTTTTTACTGATGCAGTTATTGCTATTTGTTAACCATGTTAGTGCAGCTAATCCAGAATCCCAGTGTCAGTGGAGATATGTGGTGAAAACCTCCAGTTAAACACATGTCCAATACACTACAGTCACACCCCAAGGTAAAGTAATTAAATTACATAGGGTGAGGTCATGTAAAGTAAAATACATACACATAATAATAAAGTATCAATAATGAGTAATAAATGTCAATACATTTTTTTATTATGTAAAAATCCTGTTTGCCCTTAGCTACATTTTGCTAAGCATTGCTAAGCCAAGCTATGCAATGCTCAAACAGGATCTGTTTTAGCAATACTTAGCAATGTGCAGCTCCGTTTAGTTGGTTTGGGCACTTAGCTGGTTTAGGCAGTGCTTAGCACTCCCAGATTAAGCATTTTTCAGCTCAGCTAAGTGGGTTTGTGCACTGCTAAGCATTGTTAGGCAGTATCCCAAGGGTGTATGTGCAGTTAACTATCCAGTTTTCCAGGTTATGCCTGTAAAGGTGTAAATGACTACCCTACCTGATGTGAACAGGGTGCCCATTCCATTGCAGGGTGATTGTGTGGGACACACATCTGAGCTGACAACAAGCCCAGTTCATGTCAGATGCCAGGTTGAGGGTGTGTGTGTGTGTTAACAGAGTGGAGCATGAATTTCACTCATGCAGCAGTCCCAGCAATGTGGAGACTGTGATTGCCTTGCATGCCACACTGAGGTCACCCCTGAGGAGTATGTATGAAACTGGGTAGAGGGTTGGCCTTATAGTCTATCAGTGTATGGTAGATGTTTGATCCCTTGGTATTCCTTGTGGGGAACCTCTGCGATGTCTCCAGCTGCTGCATGTGCTGTGTCATGTGAATGATGAACAGGCAATTATACACAATAATGGGCCTCAGTGGGGTGAATATGGGGATGTTTATACCCCATGTCCCTTGATGACATACCCTTATGTATGACATGGGCCATGTAGAAGGTTTACCTTACAATGGAAGCAACATTGTGTTGAAATGTCATGTTGCCAAAGACCTGTGTCCATAGCTCCCTCATGACTGATTGTGTACCTAGGATGTTAATACTGTGATAATATGTGGGGACATCACTTTCCCCAAAGTGGTTGACACTGCATGTCTTGGTATGTGGCCTGAGGCCATGTGTCTTGCAACAGTCATGTATCTGTGTGAGACCTTCCTAGGCAGATGTCCACATCACTAGAGAATCTGGTGATGGCACACAGCATGCAGTCATCCACAGACATGGTCAGACATAGGCTGATGGCTGTTACATGCATCTCAGAAATGTACATCACACATAGCAGAGGCCCAAACATGGAACAACAGGTTACACATCTAGTTATGGGTCAACCGCTTGAGGTGGATTCCCCTATATGGAATAGGTGGGTTGTGTCAGTGTACCGGAGTGCTACCCCTATGGTAACATATGGTGTGATGCATACTTGGGACTGTTATATCTATAGTTGCCATGTGGGTTTGCACTGTCACCCCCCCCCCATCCATGGCTTTGGTGATTGTGTCATACAGGTCATGAGGTGTAACAGACAGGAATCCTTCCTTGACAAAGTGTGCATGATGGAGTGTGTGCAGCAAACTGTGCTATGGCCTTGAAGAACAGCCTATTTAGGCTGCTGGGTCTATCATGTGACTGAGTGGGGGATACCTCACTTTAGTTTAAAGGGGTGACAGTGGTCGTCTATCAAACAGCTGGGACAAAGGCGGTAGTCAGTCCTCCTTTGAATACAGTTCCTTATGGTGTTGCAAGGTTATGCTTGGGGTCATGTAGGATGCATCCTGTGGTGTGATAGGATCCCATGGCAGATGTATACCATGAATTTCACATGGCAGTGGTGACCTGTTCCCTAAATATAGGAGACAGGGGGAGGTATTGTGGATATCCCGATGTACTGATGAGGAAGACAGGGAGTGAAGCCTACACCAACTCTGTCAGGCATCCAGGATACTATACCAACAGCACTGGTATAGCTGGTGTCCTTGAGCACCACAGGTGAGCAGCTGCAGGTGCTTCCTGTGCTGTTGCAGGCATATGTGCAGTAGGGGAGATGACTGTCTGTAGTGGATATAGACAATGTAAGCACTGTGTTTGTTGTGTAGGTTTGCAGGACTGATTCCATTTTCATGTACACGCTAAAGAAACATTGCTCCAAAATGGGCACCTGCCCCTACTTTGGCTCAGACAGCTGTATGTCATCTCTGTTATGGACAGTATGTACTACAGATGTCCACCAGACAGGTGTACATATCCTAGCAAAGGATGATGTAGGCCTGTCAGGTATACCTGACTACATCCATCTATACAAATGCACACTTAGCACTTGTGTGTATGTGTGGATATTGGTGCCTGTCCTTAATGAGGGGTTGGGGGCTCTGAGGATATGTATACCCCCCAGGGGGATGTATTCCACAGTGGAAGTGTATGTATGGCTGACCCTAGCTAGATGGATATTATGGGAGATGGTGACTGCAAATGTGACCGCATGATGGTTGCTTTGCCATGGAGGATGGCACTGTAGGGATGCTGCAGTGGTAACCCGTGTTGTGTAATGTTAACTGCAATACACCTTCACCTCATGTGGGGGTAGCCCCTGGCCACACCAAGGTGTTTGTATTCCACTGCTGATGGCTCTCTAGCCATTTGTGTGGGAGCATGGGCATGTCTTACAATGTATGTTTTTGTCATTCAACTGACCCAGGATCAGGGTACAGACCCGACTCCTAATACAGTTGATGAGGTCCATATAGGCAGAATGGGCTTCCTGGTCACATGTGGTGGCCAGTAGTAGATATGTGCTGGCAATGGTAAGCTGCCCCTACAGTGTCCCCTGTACATTTTACTGCCTGTACAGCATGGAAGTGTGTATGCATCTCATATATAAGGAAACTCCATGTCCCATGGCATTATCAGCTGCACTTTGGCTTCTGAATGTATGATAAGATGGTTGACCATGTAAGGCTAGAGTGGTCTCTGCAGCTTTGAACCATGGTCTGTGTGACTGCACAGATGTCTGCAGTTCCCAGGGTTAGGACTGCTTGCAATGAGGGCAAAGTCATGTGTACACCTGTAGTGTTTAGCAGCATGGCCTTCAATGTGTGCTGCACTGACACTTGTATGTTGGTAGTGATAACTTCACCACTTTTACTAATTGAGTCACTATGGGGCTGGTGAGAACCACAGCCAGACGCATGAAGACCAGTGAAGACAGATGGAGGCCATCTCTCACAGAGCATTGTGGTTTGTTTACCATATCATCCCAGACTCACAGGTACTAGAACCCCTGGAATATCACAGGATAAATATGCACATGTTAAGGGCAATCATTCCTTGATTGTATTGTGGCATCGGCCTGGGTGACAGCATAATGCTGCTTAAGGCTAGGGACATACTTGCCTGGGACACATAACCAGTGTTCTCACTCATGTCTCACTGCATATAGTCCAGGGATGTACATGTCAGGTCAGGCACACTAACATGTACTGTGACAGACCCATGACAGTACCTGTTGATGAGAGACAGCAGTGCGTATGCAATATGGTGGAGTCTGTCACGTGACACGCAAGTAAATGTGACCATGCACATACACAGTCAGGTCAGAGGCACACCAGTGTGTCTCCACTGCAGTCCCCTATATGTAACATGTTTGACGTAGGATGATGCCTGGGTGGCTGTGAGACACAGGTGTGTGGCCATGTGTGGTATGTGCTGCATATGGCTGTGGCATTTATGTGTGGCTTTGCCTCAGAGATCCACTTTGTTTGTGGATGTGTATGTTGAGGACAACTGCAGATTTTTGTGTGTGTTCTGTAGGTGTGGCTGGTGTGTGAAGTGTACTGATTGTGTTGAAAACCTGTTTGGGGATAGATATGGGGCCTTGACAGGGAGAGAGCATGGACTGCAGGTTCCTACTGTCATTGCATCTCTCACACAGTGTGTTCCTTGGTGGTGTTTGTAGATGGCTGTCCATCTGTCTTCATGAGGCAGGTGCTACACAGTGCCAGGACACCTATATCAACCACACTGGCTGGGAAAACTGTAGGACATTGTCCAGCCATATAGTCCAGAATCTAAGGGAGGAAGACCAGGGAGACCTGAGTGCTGGGCCTACAGACCAGGTGATTACTAATACAGTAGGAGGCTGAAACCACAGCAGACCATGTAGACAGGCTATGAACAAGCAGTAATAGGTGCAACAGGTACATGTATTGCAACACCGCATAGCACATGCACCAAGTATCATGAAACATCAGGATCAAGGGGGCAATGTATGCTTTATTGCCACTATCTTGTCAATACGCACAGGCATTTTACTGTGCTGATAGATGGAGGGGTATGATGTGGGGGTTAGTGATGGATAGTGCTGGCAAAAGTAGATGTGTAGAGTCTCTACATAATGGTAAGCAATGTATGCAGTCCTGTGATGTGTTCCCCCGTTCATGTCTTTCAGGTGAGATGTACAGATGTTGCAACCCACCCTTCTCAGAAGCTGAGACCACTGCAATTATTAATGTCTTGAGAATCCATCACCAGGTGCTGTTATCAAAGAGTTGCCATAACCAGCAACAACACTCTGCACTGTGGACAGACCTGGAAGCAACAGTGAATGATGTGGGCAACCGGGACAGGAGCTATAAACAGGTCTGTCACCATGCTACTGATCTCATACACAATGCACAGCAAAGGGCTGCAGCTGTGGCCAGGGACCATGCTGGCACAGGGGGAGGACCTGCTACACAACCACCACTCTCAGCCACAGAGGAGTTCTTGGCAAACCTGGGTTCAGCCAAAAGCTCACAGGAAACAATCAGTACAATGTCGTGGAGGTGGGTGGTACAGATTCCACAGCTGAGGAGTGTCCAGGTAAGCCTGCAGTGGTCATCACGTTAATACTGTAGCATTCATAGTGGCAGCCTATGCATACCTGTACACATATGTCAAGTCAATCTGAATTTGTGGGTGGAGTTTTGTAATGCACACATGCACACATATTGTGAATGTCAGCAATTTGGGTAGTATCACAGCTTATACTGTACATGTTGATAAATGCACATATTATCCTGTACCAATGCCACATGTGTATGTGCTGACAATACCTCTCCCCCAGAAATACATAGGTATTTCTGGTGTGGCTGGTGAACATCAACCTGTAGCCGGTGAGTGTGGAACTGTCATGTTATGGCTCAGCAATACCCTAGGCATGTTAAGGGCTGCCAGTTTACCATGCACATGACTGTTAAGCTTAGCCATATTGCAATGTGTGCATGTTCACTTGTGGTGGGGTTCACTGCAGTGCATCACATTGGTAATCACAGTAGCATATTTGCAGGAGCTGTAACATATTAGCACATAGTTTTGTATAGGTGTAAGCACTCTGCTGTACAGGGATGCATTACTATTGTGTAAACGGGTGCACTGTGTGTTAGGTGAAGGTCCATCACATACTCCAACTTGTCATGTATCTCACCGGTGTACAGTACTAGCAATATTAACTGGATGTAACTGCACTGCATGTTGTTGAGGGCCTGTCCAGAGTGTGTCTGTTGTGGTCTGATTGTGTGTTGTGCATCAGTCAGAAGGTGTGGTCTGTATAATGCCTTTGTGGCACCTCACCTGTATGTGTGTGTGTGTGTGTGTGCGTGTGTGTGTGTGTGTGTGTGTGTGTGTGTGTGTGTGTGTGTGTGTGCGCGTGTGTGCGCGTGTGTGTGTGTGTGTGTGTGTGTGTGTGTGTGTGTGTGTGTGTGTATGTGTGTGTGTGTTTGTTTGTGTGGATCAGCAAACATTATAGTGCAGCAAAAAAATGTAGTCATGTTGTCTTCCATTCACAGGTGACCATGGTGGTTGGATTGTGTCCCCCTCACAACCTGATGTCAGTGTCTCATCAGACTCTGATGATGATGGTGGCCATTGTAAGGCACAAGTGGGGTTGTTGGAGGCTGAATATGTCCAATTGATTGACATCCCACTAACACCCCCAATATCCCTGCACATGGTCAGTATGTCCACACATACCCAGTCCCCAGCAGCCACAGATATTGGGCAGTCAGAGGGTGGTGGCATCAAACAGAGGAGTGTAGCAACTGTGGCATCTGTGACTGTAGACACTATCCATAGGCAGAGAGCTGGTGAGGTCCCACACAGGCAGATTGACAGGGGTGCTCGAAGGAGGAATGCTGCCCATCCAGCTCCTGTCAGAGGTGTCACAGCACGTGTCACCCAATGCATATTTTGTCACTGATGTAGTGGATAGACAGTGGGGTGAGACATTGTCAATTCTTAACCATGCAATGTCTGTGCTTGAACATGTGGTAGGAGTAGGGCATCAGACATGTGGACGTAGGTCAGCAACAACATCAGCTGAGAGCCCATGTAGCCATGCACAGTCACACTCCCATAGTGGCAGTACCACCAGCGCTACCAAAGTGAGGGTGCTGCCCACACCACAACATGGGCACATGGTCCTGGGCAATCCCGTGACGGACAATGACCCAGCAGACACTGGTCACCATCAGGAAGTAGTACCACATCTGGCCTTGGGCATGGTATTGCTAGTGCCACTCCTGGCAGAACCAGTTCTCATGTTCATGGCTGGAGATGGTGAACTGTACATTCTGCCATGTACCGTCCATGGCTGTCCAACATACCCTTGTGTAGGGCTAACACATGGCTTGACTGAGTGCATGTACACACTCACACATCACCATCACATACAGGTCACTGACAGATGCAAACAGCTCCTCTTCATGGCTCAGCTGACCAGCACCGACCCAGACATACACACATGATGTCAACTGTATGGCACAGCCTAGGCCTTTGGCAACCCCACACCACACCCTGTGCATGTGATGATACCTGTGCCACATCTCTGTTATCCATACCATCAATTCAGGGGCATGCTAATATGTGTCTAATGCATAGGGTGAATATAGTACAGGTAATGGTAGTTTGCAGTGTAATAGTGTTATGCCCTGTAAGGTGCTGTCTTCTGGCAATTGTCATGCATACACATCAAAGTGTATATACCTTTGTGCCATGATGCTTTATTGCTGTTAGTACTGCTGACTGATTGTTGTCTCACAGACCTTATTCTGTTTCCGTTCTTGGTGTCTGTGTGTCTAAGTCGTGGTGAGCTACTGCCATTACAGGAGCTCAGGATGATGGAGTGCCAATGCGGAGTCCTTTTCATCACCAAAGTACGGCTGTATATGTGCATGCTTACCTAAGTGCGTATGTTTGGTACAGTGTGTGAGGGACAATGTGGGCAGGCAGCATAACCTTTCATGCATACTCCTTGACACAGCATGTTACTCTTGATACATGTCACCTGAGATTTCCATAGGATCACAGGTTCATAGGTCCAGAGGAGGTTACTAGAGTACTGGCCCTGGGTCCCTTACAAGCCTAGCCATTACTGTATCTCCAACAGAATCATCGATCAGCACCTGTTGCCCCTGGCATTGCTAGACACTGTTTGGACCCCTGGAACAGATGTTTTTTTTTCCATCCACTCAATCATGATGCAGTTGATGAGGGTCTGCATGGTACTCTGACATGTTTGGGGAGTGCATTCCTGAGACAGGGCAGCCTGTGAGAGACAAACCTGTCTCCTCAGCTGTTTTTTTTTTTTTTTTTCTGTCTCATGTGATTCAGGCCTGTCATGCTGGAAATGCACACAGAGTTATAGTGAGATACATGGGGCAGCTGTTGAAGGGCTGAGCACAACATTGCCATCTAGGCATGCCACAGCCCCCCTGTGGACAACCTGTCCGATACCAAGTGGGGCAGTACTGATGCAAGGCTGTCTGCATGGAACAGGTATTGATGGCCATGGATAACCTTTCTGGGTGTTGACATAGCCTTTCCATTTGGTGCAGATGTCTGCATAGGTACATACCAGACTGGCCATGCTGATAATGTATTGTTGTACTGACTGAGGACCACACAGAGGTAATGTCCACCTTTTGTCTGGATGCAGTCCTTTTACCTATATGGTGCACCATGTTCAAGCCTATTCTGACCACTGCCAGTATTTGATAGCTGAATGCAACAGTGTTATCAACCTGAGTAGCCAGGTCTGTCAATGCAGTTTGTGTGTTTATGGATTGCCATTGATGTGGAAAATAGTGGGTCCATGTCCTCGACAAATGGTATGATGGTACTGTTTTCTGCATTCAGCTGGACGCCAAGACCTGGGCATCATTCCATACCCACTGTATGACCCCATTGCAGTGTGTTAACATCAGTTTGAGGGTCAGTGACAAAGACTACTTACAGTTGCCACAGCTTTACCTGGTACCTACATATGTGGGAGGTGGCGGTTAGCATTCATGCCTTCATACATGTGGGTCATCAGGGGCAGCAGCTACTCACGGGGCATACACATGTCTACATATTGCACATACATAGGCAACACAGAGTAGGGTTGACACCTTATCAAATGTGTAATATGGGACACATCTTGTAGTATTGTGACACTTGGCAGGACATACCATACCCACAGCAAGTGCAACAGACAGGACTTCCCTTGGTTTGCTAATATGACAGCTTCTTTGTGTCACACTACCATATGTTATGCTATTTCTCATAACATTAAGGTACTTCTGATGTGAAATAACTTCTTTATGCAAGTGGTAGACAACCTCAGAAAATGTTTGTTATTCTACACTCTGGGGATCTCTGTATTGTTTGTGTCATTAGCACACATCACACCTGGCTAAACATGGACTGCAACCTGCAGGCTGAGACAGGTGGTAGCCAAACCTCTTACCTCTACAGATGTCTTTAGAATGTCCTGGTGTTTGCCACATATTTTTGTTCCATTTGACATAACATTGTGGTTTTCTGGCAAAGGAATGTGAAATCATTAAAGACTGATGTTACTCAATAATGATGGATATTTTCCTGTCATGCTTCATACCCTTCAGACAATGCATGCAAATGCACAACTTGTTATGCTATCTACTTTATATGTTTGTCAGAGCAATATTTAAAGATTGACCCTAATATTTGGGCTTTGTCCCAATTTTCTGTATGGCTTTCTCCAGATGTCTTTATCTAAGGGGTCGGGAGGTATGTTTGTGGCCCTAACACAGGCACGCTGCTGCAAGGGGATATACATATGCACACACACACACACACACACACACACACACACACACACACACACACACACACGTGCACACACGCATGCACACACACACACACACACACACACGCGCACACACACACACACACACACACACACACACACACACACACACACACACATACACACTCATGAGCTGCCCTTGTTGATAGTGGAACACCTACCTGGCTAATTATACATAAGATAGCGCAATATACATAGCGCATGAACCATGGAGCTTATACAGTTTTGCAGTGTCTGCCACTATTATTTAGGTGGTTGACATCTGCAGGTGCTGTCAGGATTGACACTGGAGGGTTAACAGGCACTTAAGATGGTATAACTGGGTCACACACACACACTGTTGCAGGGGGACATGCATTCCAACACTCGTGCAGCGAGAGTTGCAACTTGTGGAACTACAACACCTATCTATCTAGTTATGCACACTATAGCCTGCCATATGTATTGCATGCACTACAGTGCTATTGTGCTTGAAAATGTGTAACTCTGCATCTAAGGTGCATGACCTCTGTAGGCCATGAATAGGTTGGTGATGGTGGAGTTAACAGGGTGGCACAGGCACACAAAATGATATAAGCATTGCACACACACAGGCAAGACAGCCATGCTGCTACAGGGGATATGCATACACAGACACATATACTTACACATTTGCCAGTATTGGAATTAGAACCCCTTTCTATCTATTTGTATGTACTTTAGTGCTATGCCCTTATTGCATACGCCACAGAGCCTATATACCTGGGGCATACCTCTCAACTTCTTAGAAGAGTACATGTGGATAAAGCCTTTAATAATGGGTGAATATAGGCCCAAAAATAGGGCAAGTTTTTACATATTGCTCATACAAACTTAGATACTGATAGAGTGACAGATTTCATATTACCATTAGTTTTGTGTAGGGTATGAAGTCTGACAGTCAGTTGTCTGTCATTATTTTCTGACTTCACCTCGTAATGATTTGCCTGGATACCACAATTTTATGACACACAGTCCAAATATATGAGGCAAACATCTGGACAGTCTGCAGAATAAACACGAAGAACTGTTTAATGAAGTGCTTTTCGTCTTACTCAATGGTGAGAATTCTTCAGATAAAATCACAATACTGAACAATCAGCTAAAATACACAACTGTTTAGGACCGTGCACCGATTAGAAATTATCTACATTCCCCCTTACTCCCTTCCTAAATTAACCCGTTCATCTCTATTAACAATTTTCTTACTAATATGATTCCATTTTTTATTTTTAAAATATTATGTCAACTATATTCACCTTTTTTCCTTTTTTTTACTTCTAATACAGCCTGGTTCCCAACCTAATATAAAACATGCCAAAACTAAAATATAACAATAGTATTAAAATTTATAAGCAACTATAACTTTTATAATTGGTCACCTTAACAGGCTCTTCAATTTTAGTATACATAGAATTGAACACGTCTCATTAAGGCCTGGGAAGTGACATGCATTATTCCGGAATTGCCATAAGAGTTCGAGCCTCTCCAACATGAGAGAGTTAGGTCCCCCTCTGTCACATTGAACCACCTGATCTATTGCTCTAAATTTGAACTTATGGTTGTCATGTTCTAACATCTGCCTTGCTAAAGCATTTTCCTGTTTCTTCCTGGAAATGTTGTAGAGGTGCTCGTAGACCCATTCACTTAGTCTCCTGTCCATTTTTCCTATATAATATGCCAGTCATTGTTGGCAATGGGCCATGTATACTACTATTTAAGATTGGCATTCAAATTTCTCCCTAATAATGTACTCCATCTGCTTTATGACGTATTTTTGACCGGTTACCATAAATTTACAGTGGTTACACATACCACATTTTCGCATATCCTGTCTATTGGGTAAAGTTGTACTTCCTCGTTCGAGCAAACATTTCAAGTTTGGTCCTCTACTGAAGATTACTTTTGGCTCCTGATCTAATTTATTCCTAATAGATGTTTCATTCCTCACAAGCTCCCAGTTCTTGTGAATGATATCCCTAAAGCAAAATGGTGTTATAAAGCTATATAGTGTAAGTGACTACTGGTTACCTGTAGGGTTATTCCTTACATCTGTACTCGCTAGTATATTATTTCCCCTTAGTTAATTAAGAAAGGGTTGGGAAACCCCAGTACTTGACTTACCTTTAACCTCTACTATAAGCTTTTTTACTAAAGGGTCAGGGTAGCCCCTCTTCAAAAACATATTTCTCAATGTATTACATTCTGCATAAAAGTCATCATCTCTTGTAATCATTCTAGCTGCCCTAACCAACTGCCCTTTCATCCCTGCTGTTTTATGGTGAAAGGGATGGCAGCTAGAAAATCCAGAAAAGCATTAAAATACATTTCTGTCCTGTATATTTTCACTGTATATGTTTTATTAACCAAATATTTCCTTAAATCAATGTCTAAATATGTAATCTTGTCAATCTGGTAGTTTCACCTGAATTCCAAAAAGTCTGTGGATTCATTGAAGGAGCTAAGAAGTAAGTTTTTCGAGTATGAGAATGTACTACAGTGCTATGTACTTACTGCATGTGCCACAAAGCTTACATGTCTGCAGAGTATCCAATGCTGTATCTAAGGTGGATGACATCAACAGCCCCTGCAAATTAATGCAATGGGGGGAGTCAGCAGGGTGGAACAGTTCACAAAATGGTATAACCAACACCCACACACAGTTAGCAGTCTTGAGATTAGAACCCCTACCTATCTAGTTGTATGTACTATAGTGCTACATACTTGCACCACAGAGCTTATATTTGAGCAGAGTGTCCAATACTGTATCTAAGGTGGATGACATCAATAGGCCCTGCAAATTAATGTAATGGGGGGAGTCAGCAGGGTGGAACAGAAAATTAATGCAATGAGGGGAGTCAGCAGGGAGGAACAGACATCAAAATAGTATAACCAACACACACACACTTGGCAGTCTGGATATTAGAACCCATACCTATCAAGTTGTATGTACTATAGTGCTACATACTTATCATATGCACCACAGAACATATATGCCTGCAGAGTCTCCAGTGCTGTGTCTAAGGTGGATAACTTCAGCAGGCCCTGTAAAGTAGGGCAATGGGGGGTTAAAAGGGTGGAAAAGGATTCAAAATGTTTTGGCATTGCACACACATAGGCAGGAAACACACAAAGCCACAAATTAATATACTTATACACACACACACACACACACACACACACACACACACACACACACACACACACGCACACACATACACAAACTTCAGTTAGCATTGTTGGGAATTGAGCTACTACCTATCTAACTGTCTACATTATATCACTATGTACTTATCGCATGAGCAACAGGAATTACACATGTCGAGACTGTCCACCAATGCTGTTGGGGAGGATGACACCATTAGCTGCTGACAGGGAGACCACTGTTGTGGATGACAGTAGTCACAGGGCCAAAATATGGGTGGCCATTACACAGACATAGGCCTGTTGGGTGTGTGCATTCTGTAATACAGAAACACACACACACACACACACACACACACACACACACACACATGGCACCTGATGTGAAATTACAACCCCCACCTACTATTACACAATGGGCCTCACCATAGTATTTGCACATGGCACTAGTTAAAATTGGTGTACATGTGGCTGTTGCAGTACATCAGTCTATGCCTTTCAGGGTCTCTTTCTGTTTCTCTGTCTCTCTTCCCCCCTGTCTCTGCCTCTCTGTGAATCATATATTTGTATATGTTACCTATATATCTATATGTATATCACAGTCAACAAATTCAAATAAATCTTATATGTACCACGTATGGCTAGATGGGGGTAAACATGTCTGATGGAGGTGGGGATAGACAGTTAAGGTGTACATAGCTGTATGTATGTAGAAGGAATATATGTACATCCCAGTTTTGTAGTCAGATGTGGGTTCAGACATGGACTGAAAGTAGCAAAGTGTAGGAGCATGCCCAGTATGACCATCAATAGTAAGAGTGGGACTCCAGTCTAGACTTACCTGCACTTCGGTCCAGGATTTTGTGTGCTACAGCCGATTAGCTGATGAGCCTCTGTAAACTAACTGAGTCATATCTAGGGTGGGTAAAAAGTGTATTGGACTGAGCAGACTTTTGCATAATATCTGAGGTACATTTTGCACAGTACTGTGATGGCCTGGCATGTCAGTGGCAGATCAGTAGGTGTTAATGTGAGGAACTACTGATAGACATTTGTCTACTGACTCCATACACTGCAGGAACCCATGCTACTGCACAAAGTGTTCTAGTCTGCACAGTCTACGTTTGTGTGGCCAGTGGTTCCTCCTTCCCCTTATATGTGGCCCTTTGTCCTGCTCTGCTCCAATCGTAGGCTTTGTCCACAGTTTCTGCTCTTATGTAGTTGTAGTTATGGTGTGACTGGGATAGAAGTCGTAACATCCCACACAGGGTTAAGGACTACATACCTCTGACTGTACCTGTTTAGCAGGTTGGTCAGCATTGTGCCCCATGCATCTGCTGTGGTCCTCAGACAGTTGCACTGTTCTTCTATGGCTACATGTTGGCCATACCTCTCAAACTCTTACAGGCAGGCATCTTGACAGGGCCATATATCACAGTCAGACACAGGGCCAGACATAGGGACAGCATCTTAATATTGCTCTTCCAAATATGGACAGTTGGTAGACTGGTTTTGTATTAGCTTGTATTTTCTTATGGGTATGAGATCTGCATCTCAACTGTCTGTCATTGATGTTTTCACATCAACCTGTATTGTTTGGCCAATAGTTCACCAGACAAGTGCAATGTTATGACAAACAGAACAGAGGCATATGTGTGGACATTCTGAGTAACCCTGACATTCCTGGGGTATGGATGGTACCCACTGACTTGTTGTGAGTACTGACACAGTTACATGGCAGCCTTTGTATCCTGCTGCTAGACTGACCCGTCACAACCGGCTGTTCTAGTAGGCACCATCTAGGTTACTCAGAGCTGTGTACTGCCCATATCTGTGGCCCCCTGTCCCTCCATTGTCCAGCTTCTGTGCAGTAACAAATATTGACTCCTGGACAGCCTGGAGAACACCTACCATAAGTGTAGCTGACATGCAAAATAATAGGCACAGCCAGTCTCAAACCATGGACCCTATCACCCACAGTACTGTACTTAGCCCAGTGAGCCACAACAGCCAGCAGTCAGTGCTGTCTATTTCTTGATATTATTAATCACACACATAGATTGCACATTGACTTCTGCATATTGTGTAAATGGAACATGTTAGCAAGTTGATTGGGAGAGCCCTGAGAATGTGTGGCCTGCTGCTATTACCTTACAAATATAACTGTTAACTGCAGATCTATGGGAAGATAGGTGTGTGGGGGGTAGGGGACCATACTTCTCAACTGTACAGATTTTCACAGAATGTCCAGATTTTTGCCTCACATTTTGGGCCCATTTCTCATAACATTGCGGCAGTCTGGAAAATTACTGGCAAATCATTTAAGACTGAAGTTAGAAAGTAATGACAGACATTTAAGTTTCAGACTTCTTACCCTTCAGAGAATTCATGCTACTGTAAAACCTGTTAATCTATCAACTGTGTACATTTGAAAAGACACTATTGACAAATCTCCCTGTTTTGGGCCTTTGGCCCACATTTATTTATGGCTTTGTTCAGATTTTTTGCTCTGAGAGGTTGAGAGGTATGTATGGGACTCCAACATCGACATCCATGCATTTGTCCTATGACCCCGCTGTTTGTAAGTCCCTCACATAGTGCAGTGTGTTTTGGTGGCTTGTGGCCTACTGCATATTCTGGGGCAGCCAGTATTTGGCAGTGGGTTCCTGTTCTCCCACACAGCTGTCCATTGTCTGCTGCTATCCTGGTAGCCCACTCCATTACATTACATACATGCAGCAATACCATACATATGCTACCACAGTCTACTACCCCATTCATTTGTTGTTAAGAAGAGTGACTTACCTTGTGCCTGCAGAAGTTGGGAGGGCAGTGCTTCAGGGCTGACTCTGCCGGATGCATGCAGTACACAGCCTATACATGGTAAGGTATACTTAGTGTGATGTGGTTGGCATCCATTTTACTGTGTGTATGTGAATCAGAGTGAGGTGTCAGTCCCTGGGTCCCTAGGCTGTGAGTGTATGTGCTATGCATTGCCTCTTTGCCAAGGCGAGGGCATACTGGGCACACCTATGTCTGCCTACAGGGACAGGCTCAGGGGGTTCCCATTCCGAGTACCCCATTACCTTTGGGGACTTTGGCAATGGTGGGGGCTGTGTCCCCCTTCCCTGTGATGTTCCTGCCACACCTGTTTCCACAAGATCATATTGTGTAGCATGGCACATACTATGAACATGTGTGCACGTGGCTGGAGAGTACTGCAGGGCTACACCAGATATATCAAGGCAGCAGAAACATGACTTGAGCAGCCCAAACACACACTTTATGATGATCCTAGTTTGTGTGCGTGCCTCATTATGGCGTTCTTCAGTTGGTGGGTGTGCATTTCTGATGGGTGTCATCATGCATGGTTCTAGTGCATAATCAGCATCCCCTAGTAGATGGCCATGCAAGATGTTCCCCCTGGCAAATGCCTGGTACAGCTGTGATGAGTGCCATATGTGGGAGTCGTGATAACTGCCAGGGCTGCCAGCACACACACACACATTGATGATAATGCCCTGGGCATTGCACATGACCTGGCAGTTGATGGAGTGATACTCCTGGTTGATGTTGTCTCTACCCTCCTCACCGGGTGGTGGTTTGATGTACACATGAGTGCAGTCTATGGCACCCAGTACCTCTAAGTAGTGTGCTACATGGTGGAAGAGATATATATTGCTGGTCTTCTCCTTAGGAGTGTTGGGGAAATAAATGTGCTCACTGGCATGTGTTTGCATGACATCCAGGAAATGGTGGAGTACCCTGGATGCAAATGCCTGTGAGACTCCCATGATGTCCCCAGTAGGTCTTTGGAAAGTGCCTGTAGCTAGTATTCTTAAGTCTACACATACCTTTGTTTCCACTGGGATGGGTTCCCTTCTGTTGGCTCTGGGTCTGAGGTGAGGGTGGCAGAGCTCAATGAGTTCCTGTAGTATGTCCCTGTCCAGCCTGTAGCACTCGACTATCTCCAGCTCATGCAACCCCTGAAAGGTTATCCTGGGCCTGAACACTCTTCTCCTCCTCAGTCTGGGCCTATTGTCAGAATCATCATCATCATCACTAACGTCAGCCTGTACGGATGTAGCAAAGCAGCAGCAGTCCCTATCATTTTGTCAGTTAAAATTCCCACATGTGTACTCTAATGGTGCAGAGTATGTGGGAAAAATCAGACTGATGGGTGTATGCATACTTTATACTGGTGTGCTGCAGATGCAGCCTGTGTGATTAGTGACTATGATACATTCCATCTGCCAACTACATTATTGAGGGTTTCAAATGGGCCAGTGTCAGTGGAACAGGGCTTATTAGTCATATATACTTGATTGGCTTTCCCAGGCTATTTCCTTTTATTTATGTTATTGTTTTGGATTTCTTCCACTTCTAAGTACCGTGGCACTCTGCGCAAACCTGTGGAGCTAGTGTAAACATTGCTCAGCAGATTTCTCCCTCCCTTGTAAATGGGCATGCTTAGCATTTCTTTAACTAGCTAAAACATGTGCTGTGGAGCTAAGTATAGCTTAGGAGCCTCAGACACACACACCCTGCTTATCTGTTCTTAGCTGAGTGCAAACAGGCACTGCTAAGCTCCAATTCACTTAAACATGGTGTGACACACCCCCTTTTAATGTCAGCTATCTGTTCTGCCTGTATCAACACAGTTCTAGCCCTACCATGGTTAGTACCTATGGACACGGTGGTCCTTTTTGCGATTCACTAACCCTGGCTCATTTACATATCCCTAATTGCATATACCGTGGATACAGCACTACACCAGGGCATATCTCCTTAGCTACCACTATTACCTTCCATTGTATGACTCTGCATGCTAGCCAGTATAATGCAGTAAGACTGTGTACCTTTATATTTATTATTTTATACATTTTTTTTATTAATAGCATGTTTGTGCACCACTGTTTGCCACTTAAACATGGCATATGTATTAAAAAAATAATTTTTAATATATTGCATTAATTTTTCATATCATTGGCCATAGATTTGGCCATTTGCATGGCTACTGTCACATATAATACCCTTTATTTTGGCTGTTACAGCCCCTGTTTAAATTTTATAGTCTGGTACACAGTTTTTAACCATGTACATTTTTTCTACAGACACGGCACCTACATGGATGCCTTTCTGCTTCCTGGATTGCAAAATCACCTCATTTGCATGTTTTACACCAGCAGATGAGGTGATTTGCATTCTGTTGACACCTCCATGTTTGCATGGTGTCCACACACGCAGCACTATTCCTGCATGGAGAATCGCTCCCTGTATGGTTTATTGAATTATCCTCATGACAACAAACAACAAGATTCCACAACAGAATTTTGGGTATCTTGTGCTGAAAGGAAAAAATAAATCATGGAACAGAGGAAGAAGATGAAGGACATTTTAATTAAATGCAGTTTGTCCAATTTTCAATTTAAGTATTTCAGATTGACTAGTAAACATTATAGTGTGCTCCATAAAGGTCATACATTTATTCCATCATATAGAGTAAATTTAGTTGATGCCTTGATTAATTTGAAATTATTGTAAGAAAATTAAATTTACAGTTTATTTTACATGATGTATAATAATCAAAATTCTGTTTTTAGGAAACATACAATCCAGTTTTATCTAATACTTTAAAAGTTTTTAGTGTTGCTTGTGAGGATGATATTGGAAATAATTTAAATAATAAAAATATAGCAAGATGGCATAATTGTACTCATTCAGAAAGGAAAGCTTTATATCAGTTGCAAAACGATAATTCTATACATATTATGGAGGCAGATAAGGCTAGTGGAATTGTTAAAATGTATACTGATGTTTTAGATTTTAATATGTATGTTTTTTTCAAGTAGATTATCAAAATTAGAATGTTTGTTTTGTATTAAATTCATTAAAATGATATTGAGCCACCATGTCATCAAATAGGGGCTGCTGCAAATACCAAGACTGAACCAATTTCTATTTATTTGGATAATTTATTGAATTCAGTAGTACAGAATTCTAAATTTTATCTTAGGATTTATAGGTTTGTTTAGGCCTGCTTAAAATTATTTTAGTGGTTATGAAAAATATTTCTTTACAGTGGATGATTAATCTTTATATAGTTCTTGTTCAAGATATTGGAGCTGAATATATTAGAAATTATTTAATGTTTTTACAGATTATGAAGAATGCCTTTTTAATATTATGTGTTTACTGCCTAAATTATTGCTCAAAAATAATTTCTTTATGTTTCAGGACTGCGTTTTTCATCAATTGATGGGGAGTGGTGATGGGGGCAAAGAAAGCCCCAGTGCTTGGTAATTTAGAATTGAACTAATAGGAACAATATTTTTCAATAAATAATTAATTGTTCAAATGTGTCTGTTTTTTATAAATGTTATATTGATGATTTATTTATTTTTATTTAAAAGAGTAGTTTTGATGAATTTTATCATTTTTTGAATGACTAATGAAAGAACTATTTTTTATTTTTCAGTTTGGGAAGATATGGCAACAGAGTGAATTCTTTAGATTTAGATATTACTATGGGTTCTAAAAAACAATGCTTTTTGTAATATTTTAGAAAGAACACTGTTGTAAATAATTATTTGTATAGTACTAGTCAGCATCTTTAAGTTTCTGAAGAAAAATATCATTGGGGCCAATTTATTAGGCTTAATAGATTTGTAAGTGATATACTGTTTTTAGATGAGAAGTTGATGTTTTGAAAACTATGTTTTTATGCTGCTTTTGATAAAGTTAGTTTAGAAACAGAAAGCTTGAGATCTAATACATTTTCACCTACTCTTTTAAGTGTTTTTTCACCCCAAGGTTTTTTTTACTACCAATACTGAACATAGTAAGGCATTTCTACTTCCCATCAGTGTAGATCCATTTGGTCTTCATCATATTATAAATGCGAATTGGAAGATCCTAAGTGAAAATTGGTTCTATGCCTAGTTTTACATATATGAAAAACAATCCCCGGGATTCATGAACCTTGTGCCAGGCGCCAGCATAGCGTCGGCGTTATAATGCCAAATATGGCTGCTTAGCGATTC
>NC_056728.1:98234976-98294976 GCF_019279795.1 Protopterus annectens | reverse complement strand
TTGTAAGGAAAAGCAAAAACATTACTACAAAAAAGCCCTGCTTACCTGGGCTGCCCTCTACACTCCTAGCAACTCATTCTCATTCCAAAGTCAAACTGCCTCGGAGAAGGGGGAACACTTGACTTTTTAGAAAGCCAAGTATTCCCTTAATTCCAAAATAAAGCAACTTCAGAGGTAAAGAATGGATATGACCCTTCTACTCAAGGTACCAGATAGCATAACAGATACAAACAGAATAATATCACAAAGTTTGCTTTCGCTGTTTTCTATATCAGATCAATGAATGCATTAGCAGTTCCAAATGTTAATGTATTAAAGAAAAAAATGTACTACTGTATGGCCTTCTGTCAAACAAACAAAAGCTTACTGATAGGTAACTTTGTATCATGTGGACTAAATAAAATACTATGGATTTAACTATCCTGTGCCTTCAGCGTCCTGGGTTGGCTTACTCCAAGGATTTTTGTCTTACTGTTTCATTTTGCCTTTTGAAAGTGTTAGTTATAACTTACGTCAAACAAAGAAATTGTGTGCTACATTTTTATATACGTTTAAATACGTTCACCTTATACAAACTTTAAAACCTCTGAACATTAAACACTTCAGAAACATTACTGAATAATATTATTTGGTTATGTAAAGCCATGTATGTGGCAGGGAGTATGTAATACCATCTATGTGGCATGGAACAGCAGAGAAAATGATACACCAGGACCTTCTAAATTTCTGTTCTTTTAAAAAAGAGGTTTAACATAACTTCTTCTTCTTCTTTCGGCTGCGCCCGTTAGGGGTCGCCACAACAGATCAACTTTTTCCATTTCTTCCTGTCCTCTGCATCTTGCTCTGTCACACCAACCACCTGCATGTCCTCTCTCACCACATCCATAAACCTTATCTTAGGCCTTCCTCTTTTCCTGTTATCTGGCAGCTTCATCCTTAGCATCTTTTTCTCAATATACTCTGCATCCCTCCTCAGCACATGTCAAAACCAAAGTAATCTTGCCTCTCTGGCTTTGTCTCCAAACCTTCCAACCTGGGCTGACCCTCTAATATACTTATTCCTAATCCTGTCCATCCTCGTCACACCCAATGCAAATCTTAACATCTTCAACTCTGCCACGTCAAGCTCTGACTCCTGCCTTTTTGTCAATGCCACTGTCTTCAACCCATATAACATAGCTGGTCTCACTACCCTCTTGTAGACCTTCCCTTTCACTCTTACTGGTACTCGTCTGTCACAAATCACTCCTGACACTCTTCTTCACCCACTCCATCCTGCCTGTACTCTCTTCTTCACATCTCTTCCACACTCACTATTACTCTGAACTGTTGCTCTCAAGTACTTAAACTCATCCACCTTCGCCACCTCTACTTCCTGCATCCTCACCATTCCTCTATTCTCCCTCTCATTCACACACATATATTCTGTCTTAGTCCTGCTGACCTTCATTCCTCTTCTCTCTAGAGCATATCTCCACCTCTCCAGGGTCTCTTCCACATGTTCCCTACTCTCACTACAGATCACAATGTCATCTGCAAACATCATAGCCCACGGGGACTCCTGTCTGATCTCGTCTGTCAACCTGTCCATCACCATTGCGAATAAGAAAGGGCTCAGAGCTGATCCTTGATGTAATCCCACCTCCACCTTAAACGCATCTGTCACTCCCACCACAGACCTCACCGCTGTCACACTACCCTCGTACATATCCCGTACCACTCTTACATACTTCTTTGACACTCCCGACTTCCTCATACAATTCCACAACTCCTCTCTAGGCACCCTGTCATATGCTTTCTCTAAATCCACAAAGACACAATGCAACTCCTTCTGACCTTCTCTGTACTTCTCCATCAACACTCTCAGAGAAAAAATCACATCTGTAGTGCTCTTTCCTGGCATGAAACCATACTGCTGATCACTAATCATCACCTCCCTTCTTAACCTACCTTCCACTACTCTTTCCCATAACTTCATGCTGTAACGGATCAGTAGCTAACAGACATTTCATGAACTACTATACCTTTTAAGTCTTAAGTTTACTTTATCCATTAATCAGCATTACAACAATTGGTAATTCTGGCATAATTCTTGCAAAATTCTACTACTGAATTTTTAGTATGGCAGTTAGAGCAGAGGAGTAAAGCTCTCAAATGTTAATCAGCTGATTCCTGGAACCAAGGGTACACGGCTTGGTTCCTTCAACCTTCATTTGCCTACTATGCACCTTTGAGCAAGTTACTTAAGCAGAGGGTGCTTGTCTGTTGTGACACCAGATTGACACTTGTGTCCAGATGGATTACTTGGTTAACAAATGTATAAAATAAAAAGTACAATTAAAAAAAAATAAAAAATGTTGAGTCACATTAATGTTAGTTACCAAAAAAATGCACATATTGAACTGCCCATTTGCAGCTTAACCTTCCAGCCTAACCATCTAGAACTACAAAACCATGACACGTTCATAGATCCATGGAAGCAAAGTATGTTAGTGAGGTATCTTTGATCACAATGCAAGCAGTAGACAGTGCTTGGCTGAACAAAGTTCTAATCAAGTGATGCAAAGCTGGAGCCTAGATCAGACCAACTACATGCATTGTAAAGAATGATTCCTTTCCAAAGTGTTGGTGTAGCCACAGAGTGGGTATATACACGTTAGGAGAGTGTGGAGGGGTGAACCCCCAACAGAAAATAGTTAATTAAAAATCAGGTCATAAGATTTAGGAGTTTAGTTTACATATACCATTTTAATGTTTAGTTGCTCCCACTGTACCCGCTATTAGGTGTTTTACTTTCTGCTGTTGTCGATATTATGTGAGTGAGTAATGGGGGTTACCTTTTTTTTTCATTCTGGATCAATTAAACCCATTTCATTTAATTACTATAAGTTTAGCTTCCAGATGTGAGTATATATCTGACATAAATACAACCCCATTCTATTAAAAGCCAGTCTCCACAACACTTAAAGGATAAAAGCTGTAGTGCACAATCAACTCATGGCACAGGATAACTCTGTTTTTGTCTTGATAATGACAGAAGTATGTAATACAGATGCAATAACTATCTGCATATGTCTCTCAGACTCCATGTGCTATGGACACACATTCATTTGTTTATTGCTGCTAAACAATGCAGTGATTTAAAGATAACTCTGTAACAGTGTAAGTGAAATAATAATCACTGCTGCATATTAATAGTAATCTCTCAAGCTTTTTACTACAATGAATCAGACAGATATTAATTTACATCTTTTACAACAGTGACCTAGACAGTGAAATTAATCTGATATGGTTCTAAAGATTCTACAGCAGCAGTACAGTAGAACAACATTATAAGTTCACCACCTGCAGCAGTACTTGGGGGCAAGGAACGTACAATATCACTTAAGCATTGAGACACAGAATAGTCAGGTAGGACGTAAATGGCAGGTTAAAGTCATAATGCAGAAGTACAATGTATATGCTTAAGGACTGGGGGAGGGGGGAAGACAATTACAAAGAAAGAAATAAAATATGGAAATAGCAGGTGGTGCACATGAGAAAAAGAGTCACAAAGATATAACTACTGCCAACAATAAAAAATTGTCAGCAACGATAAAGGCTTGAAAAGAATGTCAATGTTGGATGGTCCTAGAAAAATGAGAGTAAAATATGCAAATATCTGCAGAATGCACTGGGAACTGCCTAGCTTGACTTGGTAAGTTAGGGTCATTATGTCTACCACTCCCATCTAGTATCACCTTCAGTGATTTCTGCAGGCTGGTAAATAAGGAATCGGTCTGATTACTAGTGATGCTGTGTTGCTATCGTAGACTAATTAATATCACTGCTTGAGTGACTGGAAGTAATATGCAGAAGTGATAATTTCTTCCTCTCCTTCTTACACTGTTACATAACTATCCTTATATCACTGCACTGTTACAAGATAATTAGGGCAGAAGTAAGTGAATGTTTCCCCTTAGCCAAGTCTTTGTCAGTGTGCAGTCTAGGGACTGTATTAGCGGATTTCTTCACTTACCCCTACATGCACATGTGCGCACATAAATACATAAGGTAATAACAAGCTTTACTAATGCAGAATACACTGACAAATAAAGATCAAAATTAGGATACATCAAATCCACAAAATGTCAAACCTTAACTAGTCAAAAAAGAAAAGCAAAAAAAAAAATGCATTCACACACTCAAATCAGAAACCATTCACCAAAATTACCATCGGTGAACATTGTTAAAGTTTTTTTTTTTAACAGAGGCAAAACACTCTGCACCCCCCCCCCCCAATGTGGGGGAATGCCCCTATACCACCCAGTTTTATATATACCAACTTCTAGGTAATACAAAAGTAGAGAAAAAGGCAAACTCCACTGTCTGTAAAAATAATTTTGTTGAACAGTACTAGCTCTTTTACATCATTTGACAGAATTTTAAATTAGCAGCTCAAAACTGAAATTTATACATCAAAATGTAAATACTACAAAAATGGGGAATAAAGTAATAAAATGATACGTATGTGTTTGCAGAAGTGCTTTGCAATCCTACACCTCACATGAGAGCATTAACTAAGGTGGGGGTGAAGAGACAAGCTGTTAGTGGTTATGAACGGCAGGTGCCAGTGGAGCAGGAGTGCTGTATGTCATTGCTTTATGAAGATATCCTTTTTATTTATTTATTTATTTTACATTTGTTGACCGGGCTAGTCTAGCTGGATACATGTCCATTTTCAGTAGAGGCCCGGGGAGATAAGCTCCACTTATAAACTTTACTGATGCTAAGTATAAAAACAGTTAAGAAATAAATTCTAATATAAAAAAAAGTAATAAACAAGTGGTATAAAAAAGAAAGAAGTAATGGAGATAAGCTCCACTTAGAAACTTTACTGATGCTACGTATAAAAACTGTTAAGAACTAAATCCTAATATAAAAAATAATAATAATTAAGTGGTATAAAAAGTAAGGGAGTAAAGAAATCATAGTAGAACAAGATATCCTAACTTCATAATTGAACATTCCAATTAAAGGCTTTCAAAAACAATCTCAAAGCTGAACCATAAACAAACAAACTATAAAAACGGCTTGAGGAACAGCAGAAAATTCCGCACACCTTATTAAATAATAAAACAAAAACATGTATAAAACCAACTGTTAAGCGCTTTCGTTCAGATTGAACTACAACAGATCAAGTTGCATAATCACACCAACAGCATTTAAAGGAGAACAGCACCCAAAGACTCAAAAAACATGTTTACTTCATAATAATTTGGTGTTTCCTACATTTTAACACCACTCTGGGACTATTTGCATTTTTTTAAATTTTTTTATATGTAATTTCTGAGTCTGACCTCATGGGGTCTAGCATCTTGAAGTGATCCTGATACCTCCAGGTATCTCACAATGCAGTGCTTGTCTGTAAAAAAATTACATCATGCAGGCCTCTTTCTTCCTAAAGCTCCTGTCAATGCATTGATTTTACATGCATACACTGCTGTCATTCAGTTAGTTGGTTTTAAGTAACAATTCATGCCGTTCAATGACTACTTAAAACACAGTGCAAATGCCACAGAACAGACTTTACAAGTTTTTTTTTTCTGCTGCTTCTTTTTAGAATGGCTAAACTGCAGTCTTTTGTGAAGCCTGAATTGTACTACTTTGACTCATCCCCCCCCCACCCCCCCGTTGGCTTTTTTTATATAAAATCCAAGTAATTAATATATTCTCTATTAAAATTAAAAGTGAATTTCAAAAACTCTGATACTGAAATAAAATAATAAATGAATATCGATACTGAATTTACAGTAACACTTATTTGCAGTCATTGATGAAGTGTTGAGGTGCTCAGTGTGGTGATGAAACTGTAGCAAGCAGCCTGTTTTACTTGTAGCAAGTACCTTGCTAAAGTTTCAGAGTTTCAAAGCAGAGGAACTTTTCTGTGGCACCATTTCATGGAACTGCATGAGGCTCCAGATAGATTCTGCACCACATATTCCACAAAATAAAAGCACTAACCACTGCACTATCTCAAAAATAGAGGAATGCTTGATTTTCCAACAAATCTGCTAACCATTCACTTTATTCTGAGGTAGTGTGACCTCAGAGTTTTTAACACTTAATTTGTATAGGAATGGTGACAGGGACCCTCACAGCAGGAGGTGGTGATGGTGGTGGGCATGTCACCAATAAACAAGGCCAGTATGTTTTCTGTACATGTTTTTGCACAATACTGTCAGGGTAAATTGGAATGTTACTTGTAAGAAGCATTAGGCAATTTATACACAGCGAAGCATTTGCTGGTGTTTGTTGAGTGCACAATTACAAAACTGAAATTCTTTACTATTCAGCAGTCTTCTTTTAAAGAAAAGCTTTACCTCTTCAACCCTACAGAAATACAAAACAGAGAAATTAACTCAAATAATTAACTTATTTGGTTTCTAATATTAACTATGAAATTAAACCTTGGTTTGATATAAATGACTCCATTCTTCAGTTTACAACTAAATGGACTACAGAAAATCTGCCTATATTCTGGGGTTTGAAAAAAGACACAACAATTATAGTTGTCAGTGTTTAACCAATCAAAATGTTAACTTATAGATGCCTCCATCACCTCTTGCTGAATCCCACCCATACCTGTACCTTACCACTACCCAGGCCTCTGACTAGCTCAGTGCCTTCAGATAATCAATGAACTGAACTACACTACAGATCTCATGCACTGCCTCTTGACTGAAACAAACTGGTATGGAATAAAACATTTTGCAAAATTTTCCTCCAATCTGCTGGTAATCTCCCAAGTAATGGTCAATTACTCCCGGATTCTGCTTAGCACAGACCAGGCAAGGTCTGCCAGACCATTTCTGAGGCCAACAAAATGCTTTCCTCCACATCATCTCCAAATGTATTTCCTTTCCCTAGTTTCCTTCTGATAAGACCTGAGATCATCCATGAGCACTGCCTGGAAGGCCATCTTCTTCAACATGGCAGTTCCTTCTCATCTGGTGTCCACAGGGGGTTGTCAAGTAACCACCATGACCAACTTCAAACAAACCTCTGTCAACACAGCCCCTTTAACAGTTTCTCAACAACTGAGCTCTTAAACGTGATCAACGAAGACTAAAACATTTCCATCTTCATGTGGAACACAGCTTATAGCAGCATAAATGATGTCTGAAATTTTAAACAAACCAGCTTTGCAGTTATTCCCAAATCCTGAATCCACCCCAACAAAAAATAAGTCATATCTGTTACAAATTGATTAAACTGTTTACAAATGGAAATGTTTTTTCTCTTCCCTACAATTCCAGTTTGAGTAAAAAGGCAAAAAAATACAAAACTAATTGTTCTGCTGATAACGTAAAAAGATCTAGACTTGTCTGTGATGCAGCAAACTCCCAGTCAGTCTGCTGCATAAAAGTCAATTACAGAAGTGTTGCTTAGACTTCTCTATGCTATAACAGAGCAATTGCTATGTTTTGTAAAACCAGACTCATCAAAGTCAATATAAAAGGATTACTCAAGTTAAAATATATGTGCAATAGGTACATTGGAAGGATGTTAGAAAATGCTATTTACAGTCACAGAGTGCCTGGCAAGCAGAGAATAAATAAAGATGGATGAGTAACTTGATAGAAATGAACGTGAACAAAGAGGGTTCCCAGTTCTGACAAAATCCTTGATCTACTCCCAATTTTTTTCAGCACAAAACACAGTTGTCCCACTGCATTTATGACAACATGTAACTACTGCTAACAGTCCAGCATTTAATGTGTAATTGTTTCTTTTTGTCATTTCTGCTACATAAACAGGCAAGTGTGCAGGATGAAATAATAAATTCTATTCCAAAAGCTCCTGTGATGCCAAAAAGTATAGTTCAGCAAACCAATGGTAACAAAACAGCAACAAAACATTGATCAATTTCAGCTTCATTTCCTGCCTCCGCAAAAATAGAAGAAAATGTAAATAAGTCAGCCTTGCAATGCGCTAAAACTTTTTTTTAAGGGACCAATATACATAAGATGAATACAGCACAACCTATTATAACTAGGCTTGACTGGCTCTCTACTGAAAGAAAAGGAATTTTGATTAGCATTCCCATAACTACGAAAATAAACACACACACACATATCTACATATATATATATATATATATAGAGAGAGAGAGAGAGAGAGAGAGAGGTTCCCTGAGGTTGATTGTCAAACTCTGTCAATCACAGATAATGGACAGTACAGCTGATCGACATAACGGTGCAAGATTTCTATTGTAATAGGGAAGGGATAGTGACCTTGCCTGTTACTATGTGATCTCAGATAGAGTATACATAAGTAATGGGGGGGAGGCTTCCCTCCTAAAAAAATTAAAGTTTTTTTAGTTTGTACACTATAGGATTATGTCCTGCAGCATGAGCAGTTTGATAAAATTTTATCAGAGGAAAGTGAGTCGATCTAATGTGTGTTAGACAAATTACATGCATATAATATAAGCACACACACAAACTCCAAAATCACTTTATCGATGAGTAAGGAGAATTCTCTAACATACTGCAGACTCAGACTCAGAACTTACTCTCATTTTTACATGTTTAGTCTCGCTGTTCACAGGATTATTTGTGGTCCTTGGACTTTCAATAGAAGCCCAGAAGATAATAGCCTATATGAGCAAACACACGTACAAAATTCTTCATGCAAATGCTATGCTGTTCAACAAAATACATCTTAACTGGTTTGAGGTCAATCTATGCATGGCAAACACTATCTGTATTCGCAACTAGTAAACTCAGACAGACGCGATTTACTCTTTTCACACCAGCAGCTTTTAGCCAGATTGCTCCCTTAACCTAACCTTGCCCAATGTGCCTTGATGCATGCAGCCTTTTAAATCAAGAGAACTTAAGAAATTCAAATTATTTCAAATATATATCGAATGACTAGTGAAACCGAAAAACTCAACAGCTCCCATCTCAATTATGGCACTGCAGACTTTTTCTGCAGCATTTCAAGAGAAAAATGTTTTGTAAATCTCACAGCCTACACTCCAAAGTACCTGCTGCTGTACCCCAATTGCCCATTCTTGGGTGTCTGTTTTCCACCAGTATTCAGAATGTATGTATGCTCAGCAGTCCTTTGCAAATTCTTTAAAAAGAAGGGGAAAAAAGCTATTGTGGAGCGTTGAATGGCATAGTTCCTTCCTGCACTGAATCAGTTTCCCACAGATTATGCATTAACAGCTGTAGGTTATATACAGAATGCAATATACAGAAGTATAAACCACAGGTTTTAAATCAGACACTTTGGAGTTTGTAAGCTTTCTGCTGTATGGAAAACTGCCTCATATGTTTGATGATGAATTAAAAACCTTTTGGCATATGTGCATGGGTACTGAAGTGTTTGATGCACCACACCCAATAACGTCTACCTTGTCACTGCAACCACTTAAACTGCACACTAGATGATCATAGCAAGTTATAAGTTCTAGCAATTCAGCAACTAAGTAAATTTGGTTTACAAGACAAGAAAAATTTTACAACACGTCTCTCAGCTTCCTCCAACACATATACAAAGGAATACAAACAAAACATACTGCAGAGAGTTGTGGCAAGACAAAACAGGATGAAGACATAACTAAAAAAAGTTGGGCAACAGTTACAGTAGCAGATTTCGAACTGTGATATAATGAACTTAGGGAAAAAGAATGCAATATTAATTATGAGTAGCAGAAAAAAGTAGGTCTCACCTGAAACACCGCTTATGGTTCTAGATAGTATCTCACTGAAAGAATACAGAATAGAGGCATTTCCAAAAAAGCAAAACAAAAAGTTGTAAGCATGTTTCAAAACCATTACCAAAACATAATAATTTAGTACACACACTTGGAAAAGTGGGAGATAAAAATGCAGACTTTTCAACAAATTATCCAATGAGGCCTGCTGCATACATGCTATATTGGACAGCTCCAACACATAGTACCCAGCTGTTAAGAAAATACAATAACATAATTGCTGAATGTCACAACTTTTTATTTAATGACTGGCCATTTGAGAACAAACCTTCATATGACAAAAGTCCTTATGCTCAGGTACACTACTCATGTATTACATGGAATGAACTGGGGTGTGCCAAAACTAATGAGAATTTGGCAAAATTCAAAGTACATATTTCTCAGCAGTTGACAATTTAGACACTAATAAAGGAAATGCCCTTTATTAATCTCTGGGTAATGACAGTATTGCACTACAGCAGAACTGTGCCCATTTCAAATTGAGGGTTCCCCACATGAAAAACTCTGTCCTTAAAAATAATTTTTCCATGCTGCTATGGCAGCCCCTAAATTCAAGCAGTTTACTTGCTCTGCCATACACTACTAAACTGCTCCATGGAGCTAATTAATACAAAACTACAAAGGGTCTCGATGTTGACAGTGTTCCTAAAAGCAGGTGAAAAGAACATGGACTTGAAAGTATCTTAAAAAAGGTAGACACTGCCATGTTTATAAATTCAGCATTAGAATATGAAACAATTTCGGTGTAGCCCATAATCGTGATACTTTGGCTCAACTACAGCCAATAAACATTACAGCTGCTATCATTGTGTTGAAAAGTCTTCACCGAGACATACTGTACAAATGTCAGTACACACATGCTAAATGCATGCTTAGTGAATTGTTCTGAAACCGCTTAACACAAATAAATCAGGACATTAAAGCGCTTTTATGCAATTACATTATTTAGAAAAAGTAAGTAGTCAACCAGTAATCCACCCCTGTCTGTAGGTAATGCAATATTTACCCATGTTTGGCTTTGTTTAATCACTCGGATTTCGGTCCCATGATCAATCCATGCCAGCCGTGTTTAAATCTACATTACCCAAACCCACATCTAGAATACTGCTAAAATATAAGCTGTCATATCAAACAATAAGGAAATTCATGGAAGAAATTAAACTCCAAGAAGAAAGCCCCCCCCCCCCCTCCAAACTAAAACGAAGAAAAAGAAAATGAATGGCACAAAAGGAAGGAAGGAGACTCCTGAGAAAGCTATGAATTTTGAACAGACTAAAAGATATACAAAATAATGGCAAGGTTCTTATTTGCAGGCAGTTTGTTTTTTTTCTAGAACACCTTATGATTTTGGCATGTGGTCTGGATACTAGAAAGAAAAACAATGCATTTCATAGAGTTTACATTTTAGTGTTTTATACTTTTTTTTTTAATTTTGCTTATATACAATGATCTGAAATTATAAAGGAATCACACTACAAGCTGGGAATCACTGTTTAGCACTAGTAAAATTCCTAGGATTACTTCCACGGTGGTGCAGCGGTAGCGTTGTTGCCTCACAGCAAGAGGTTCTCCTGTTTGATTCTCGGCTTGGGTTGGGAGTGCCTTGTGTGTGGAGTCTGCATGTCCTCCCAGTGGTTGAGTGGGTGTTCAAAAGACATGCGTTGAATGGGCGTGCCTTCATTGAAGGTTGGGCATCGGGCTGGCAACTCGACACCATAAAAAACACCAACTGCCAATCATTAGCGGACCGGAGTTCTGCTGTGGCGACCCCAAACCAGGAAAAGCCGAAAGACAAACAACAATAATTCCTAGGATTACAGCTCATTAAAGTGGAATTTCATTTTTTTAAAAGAATCATTAATTAGTGTCACCGTCAAACATGAATCTTAGAGTAAAGAAATGGGACGGTGAGGCAGGTGGATACCAGGTACCAGTAAACATGAAAAATGCACACAAGTGGGGTCCAGTAAATTCCATTTGTTTATTTATATATAACTTTTCTACTCATCTTTCAAAACAGTGCAATGTTAACTTTAAGAGTGAACCTACCTTTACAAGACAACCCTTATGTACTCAGGATACACAGGACAACAATGTCGCTCTAGTATGCCCTCCATTTAAAACTACTGCAGGTGAGACAGCATTCTCTAGACTAGGACCTGCTACCTGGACCCACCTGCTTACAGACATCAAATATCTAGAATCCATTAAAAATTTCAAAGATGCATATAAAGGGCATCTCTTTACTGAATCTACCTGCAACTGCTACCATGACAATAGTTAGGTAACTTATGATCCCATGTCGTGAATAACAGAATACATTTAAGAACCTTTTCTCATCCTCTTAACATGGATTTTTAAACACATATGTTTCAAATGTGCATAACAGCACTGCATTACATGCCCATCTTAGCTTACATTTGTGTGTGTGTTTGTGTGCGCGCGCGCATCTATCTCTTTATCTATGGGAGGGTGGCCTAATGGTTAAGGTGTTTGCCTTACAAACACAAGGTGCAGGGTTTGATTCTCACAAGGGATAATTGGCTAGGCTTAAAAATGGCTCGCAAGGGCAGTTAGCCTAGTACTAACCTATGAACCTATAATTCATACAAATATACATATACACCTATGTATGTGTATATATAGGTGTACTGAAATTGAACAGAACACCCAAAGCTCAATGTTTAAAACATCGACAACAAAACAGCAACACTGCAAATGTTGACACTCTACTACACATGTGCAAACTGACAATCTTGCTGCAAGCAAAATGTAACATAAAAAAATAATAAAAAATTGTTTTTTTTTACAGAGGGACAAGTCTCAGCTGTGCCCCGCCAAACATGCCCTTGCTTATACTAACTCTGAGACCGCACAATTTCAGGGAAAGGGCATATATCCCTACCTCAAGAATTGTACGATCTCACACGCACATCAATCATGTTTAGTCGATCAAATTTTGTCTGCTAACTATACACGTGTGTATGTATATATATGTATGTACATATATATATATACGCACACACACACAAATATACAGACACAACTGTATCTTTTAATCTTACCATATCTGCATTAAATTTTACCATTATGTTCGCAATTTTGCTATGCACCTATTTTGCATACAATACTTTTGACTAGGAAGATTGTAATTTATTTTCTGTTCTTTGAGCTTGGGTTATGCTGAAAATGGTCAACAGACTAGTCTACCTAGGGTTGCCACCTTTTCAGATGGCCAAAGTGGGACAATTATGGAACAAACATCAGATTTTGCAGGCCAAAACATACCCACAGCCAGTACAAGGGACAGAACTTCACCTTTTTGCATAAATAAAAGCTTATTCTTGTAGCATTTTAGTTGCTTATTCTGTTTCTTATAACATTTAGGTGTTTCAGATACAGAATAACTGTTTTATGCAACTATTACATAAAATATAGGAAATCATTTTGCCCTAATATTTCAGGACAGTTGCCATTTTTACAATTTTTTTACAGGACACAACTGCCCAAAGAGGGACTGCCCTTCGCAAAGTGGGACAGGTGGTTACCCTAAGTCTACCTGTTCACTGAACAAATAGTAAATAAACAGACTAATAACTGAATACCTTAGGATGTAAAAAAACTGTAACATAAAATCTTTTAATACGAAGCCCTCAGAAAAGCCTTGGACATAAAGTGATATTAAGTAATACATCATAAGTCATTAAACACCTCCTACACTTTCCAGTGTGCCCTTTATATGTAGATGTCAGTCAGTGACATGCATGCTGATTTCACAGATGTTAGAAGGACAAGAGTTGTTCCACCTTTCTGATTTTCTGCTCTCACAGGCAGATTACTGCAATACAATTTCCAAGTGCATCTGTACACCAGTTTTCTGATTAAAAAAGAAAAAAAAAAAAAAAAAAAATATATATATATATATATATATATATACACACACACACACATATATATATATATATATATATATATATATATATATATATATATATATACTAGGAAAGCCAGAAACCCCACAAAAATAGCACCGTAAGTGAAAGGGTTGGTGGATTGGCACGTCTAAAGACCAAATTAATCATTTACTCATTATGTGGTAATAATTATCCGATTTTTCTGTACCTGTATACTGGTCAGTGGGTCACAATGAACTGGACAAGAATTAAATAATTCATCTGCTATATTTAGGAAGACTACTAAAATGCCATGGCTAGCTGCATCCATTCTGTACAAGTCCGCTTGTCAGTTTCTTTTGAGGAATACACATTCATTTGGTTTTACATTACACTCTCCAGGATCAATGTAACAAGAAAATAACTTGGACCTGCAATGCTTAAGACACTATTCGACTCTCTCTTCCAAGTGTACATTATGTAGTGACAACTCTGGTCCAAAGTAATAAGCTGTCTGCAGATCATATGTTCAGAAAGTATTTTATAAAGCATGCTTGTCCAGAAAACGTGTAAGGTGAAAGGAATAATTTAAGGCAAATTCAGACAAGGTTCTGGGAAGAAACTCCTAAGTTCAAAAGACACCAACTGCACTGCCAACAAACAAAATGGTGACAGCAGCTTCAAGCCACCCAGCTCTGTGTACCACATCTGAAACAGGTGTGGTTATTATCTTACTTGAGCAAAGAAGTTTCTTCTGAGACATCTAGCATAGTTTCAGCTGGGGGTGTTGGTGCCCTGGCCCTCTAAGGTAGACTCACACTTCAGTACTCAACTTCTGCAGGATGTGTGACTCTGGACTTTCAAGCACAGTATCTTTCATTTCAAAGTGACCAGTGCAGTACTGAATATAAGCTGGTCTTGAAATCAGAAAGCATCACTCTCAGAATGAGTAAGGTGGCAAGTGCTACCGGAACACAAGAACTCATTAGTCCTAAAGTGAAAAACAAGAGAACTCCTTTTCTGAGCGCAGATACCTGAGAAGACAGGGATGACTACTGCAAAAAAAAAAAAAAAAAAAAAAAAAAGGTACATGTTCCCACTCCTTCTTAAAGAACTTTTAGAAAATGTTGTGTTCTTTGGCACAGTGTCACTTTCTCCAACTACAAGTTTACAAAGAAGGGCAGGTCTCAGAAGACTTTCACCACGACTCCTCAGCTTCTCCTTTATTCAAGTGTTTTTCATTGTTGAACACAAACTTAAATCATACATGACAAAACTCACATTGCATGCCAACATGGTCAGGCTCCAGGTATCCCACACAATCCTTTATCCAGAGTAGCAGAGTGCTTATCTTCATAATGGTACAAACAGAAGAATGATGACAAGCAATGTTATAGAGAATAGGAATAAAAATCTTCTGGATGAAACATTTACTACTACACAGAACAACCGTGGCAGATGAAACACTGCAAATCACTGATGGAACATGTTTCAGAGATAGTATGAAAAAGATCTGGAATGGGAAACAACTGAAAAAAGAATGGGGGCTACCTCTACTCTGTGTCCTTTATGACATCTACAGCTGGACATCATCATGTCAGGCCCACCACCACTAGCTAATGTACACTGAAGAAACATTTATTTTCTACAGTTTAAGTGACCATGGCAAAGTTTCACATAAGGACCTTAATAAACTGAGGCATTCTCTAAAGTTCTTCATTATTAAAATACATTTTATGAAAATACTCTGTCTCCGGAAGCAATAGAAATCATTCCCAAAGGCAAATTGCATATACAGCAATGACCTTAAGAGAAAAAAAATACAAATGTTTCTGTTCCATTCTACATGGGCACTGCCACATGTGAAGGATTTGTGGATCCAACCATTACAGTGTACTAAAGATCCAGTACGTAATTTCTATAATTTCTACTCCACTGTCACAACTTTACTTTCTTCTTCTTTTGATCAGTGCATTTTGTACGCAGAATGATTCAGTTTCGAACAACTAAGTTTGTCATTAAAACTCACAGCATTAGCATTCCAAACATCCCAGCAAACAATGACACCAGAGGAGTACTTTACATATGTCCACATATATGACTACCTATATAAAATGACATGATCGACAGAATGACCAATAATATATACTTTTTCTACCTGTAACCAGCTCTAACTTTATTAAGAACAGCAGTTAAAGGTACACTTAAGGGTAAAATGATAAACCATTGCTTAAATCATAACTGTTGCATTCAGTGATAAAACTGAACACAGGCCTTGTACAGACTGGCAATCAATTGCTGCATGCAACTGTGCTGCCATTTGATCTGCTAAAGTGTTGTAAATAAGGCTGGAACAACTCCACTTAAAGTAAAATATGTCATAAATTTAAATAATATCAGAAACCAGAACTACAGCATATTAGACCTAAACATGTCTTAGCATTTACTCACATTTGTGTTTCGACTGTAACATTATTTTATAATCACAAGCAAATCATTATTTCTGTTTAAATTTATTAAAGTCTACATTTACAACCTGGCATACTTCAGCGTGATCTGACAGAATTACCTAATAATGTAAGCAAAGGTACACAGTCTGTCGATTTCGGTACGAGGTGGTAACGGGGGGAGGTAGGGCTAGCATCAAGGAATTTTTTTAAGTGCCTTTTTGCTTTAGGGAAGTGGGAATATGAAGACAAGCATGGACGAAGGGCTGGGAACAATACATTTAGAAAACAGAGGGGGCTTCCTCTCTGCAGGAGCAGGGCCAGCTCTGCTGCAAAAAGGAAGTGTTTAGCAGTTGACTGCCTCCTCCCATGCATGCTTTCTCTTGTAGGCTCGTTGCTAAGAGGAAGCACAGGACTGGCTGACACACAGTGCTGGCAACCAAGGGCCAGTAGACTGCAAACAAAAGCTATCGATAGATATTTATTCCTTTAATTACCAACTGCTTCCGCAGAGCTGGCCACTGTAAATCTCACCACCACAGAGAGTAAGGATTTATGCACACCTCAACCAGAGAGAATAAATATCTTTGCAGCCTTCTGATCAATATTATGAGAGTGTTTTGCCATGCTGCAGTGTGTTTTATGAGGCCTGAAGAACAGAAAAGGATCAGTGAGAACTAAATAAAACTAAGCTATTAAGCTTATTACTTGCTTAAGTTACTGTTAGGCATGTCTAGCAGACAGAGTGGGGCTACATCACAAATTTCACCATATGACAAGTTGATTTACTCTTACAGCATTGGAGATAAAAACTTGTGCCATTAAAAATCAAACAAAGCTGTCCACATAAACGTGGACAAAGAAAATGAATGGAGGGGTAAAAACCCTTTGTTTTTTCTCATTAACAAAGTGGATCTTACAAGCCTTAACTTATGTATAATGTCTCACTTTAGATTATACATTACTTTTAATAAAGCAGAAAAAAATCAACTGATTTTATAGCAAATACTGTGCTATTTCAGCCTTCATATCAATACATAGTCTGTGTTTACTAATTAAAATAGCTGGCAATGTGTGATTAGCATTTCTTTTAAGATAAATACAGAATACATTTATATATTTAAATTATTTATTTATTGTCATTTGTTGACCGGGAAAGTCCACTAGGCACAAGAAACCCATTTTCAGTGGAGGCCCGGGGAGAAAAGCTCCAATAGTTACATAAACAGCAAAAGCAAAATATATTATATATTAGAAGACATGTTACAAGCAGCTATCAAATATAAAAAAAAAATTCCAAAGGCTAAAGTGGTACATTTTTTTTGCTTTGTGAAAATCACTTTAAGATTGAGAAAAAAAGGAAAGCATGCAGCTAGCTTCCTGTGTCCACCATAAAGACAGAAACAGATATTTAGCATACTTCAAAATAAGTGAAGGATACTCATTTATTATACCAGCAATATATATGAGACCCACAGAAGTTGTAAAAATCTTTATTTGTGCATCTGTTCAGACATGAAACTAATGCACACTGCAAATTAAACAGGGAAGTAACACTGTGTGTTCTCCACAAACTGACTTGTAAACATCTGTACATGTATACAATCTGCACTCTTTGTGTTACATTATGTGCCTTGCACCTCATCTTTTGTGGTCATAACATGCCACAGATGGGGAAAGCAACACAAATTACCAAGAATGCAACAGCTACTCTGGCAGTGGCACAAGTTAAATGTACATTAAAAGAGATGTAATTTGGCAAGGATCCCTTAGTACAGTAAAGCTACTCCAATAAGGCCAGATGAAGTACATTAAAAGAGATGCAATTTGGCTAAGATCCCTTGTACAGTAAAGCAATTTCTCAAAGCTAGCAGATGAAGCAAACTGATAAAATGGGACACAGTGACCATATAACGATGGCTGGACAAGACAAGGAAAGACATGTTTCGAAATCTGAGTAGAATCAAAAACAATTTCATTCATATAAGACTTGCTCTGTAGGTAAAGATGCAGCAAAATCATCCAAACTGTAATCATAATGTAAAACAAATTTCGACATATATCCTTGATAATTTAACATTCTAAATGCTAGAGTACTAGAAAGATTCATCATTTTGCCCTGAAGCTCTAACCATTTTCCCCTCTTACTCAGGGGGTATTGGATTAGATGAAGCCAAGGACTTTTTATTAGAGCAGGCAGCTGGAGAGACCACAGCTGGGTCAGCAATCAAGTGAGAAAAGAAATCTGTCATATGTGAAAAGTCCCCATATTTTCCCTGAGCCTTTTTAAGGACTGCTGGAACAGGTTCATAGGTTCATAGATTAGTACTAGGCTAACTGCCCTTGTGGGCCATTTTCAGCCTAGCCAATTACCCCATGTGAAAACCAAACCCTGCTAACATAGCTACTAGAGTCCTTCAGACACCTTTATAAACATCTTATAAGGCTAGTAAGAGAAAAGGGGTAGCCACAGAATTAGGCATCTCGTCCTCCATAAGGTCAAATACCCTGCCTGGCTCTGGGATAGTTCATAAATGCTCCCAAGCAAAACATTACTAAATCTAGCAAGCATTTGAGGAAAAGTGAACACTTGTTTGGACTTAAGCTCAGGCTCATCCTCCAAGGAATCAGACTGACTGGACATACTGCCAACTAGGAAATCATAGTTTTCTTCATCAGATTTCTTATCATTCTCTGAAACAACAGAAAATTCTCTAAGGCAGACTAGCACTAGAGCCATGTATGGCTACAAGAACTAGCTGTCTGCAGAAAACTCTTAGCCAAGGAAACCACACTAGCCTTATAAACAGCTACATTCTGCTAACCAGCTGCATGATGAAGCTTCCATTTCTTTCTCTTATGAACTTCACTACTAGATAAAATATCTAGGACAGAGTAACATATCTGGCAAGGTATCTTTTACCCCAGACTACTTTTCCACCTAAAGGATTTGGTTCTTGAACAGCCCTAGAGGATGTGTCTAACTCCCCCATTCCATAGTGGTTGGCAAAGCTACACTAGAAGGAGATGGGGCAAAAGGTAAGTGGTCCGTTTTTGTTTTTTCTTTTCAGGTTCAACCATATTTGATGGGGGGGGGGGGTACTAGACATAGGATCCATCAAATCAGCGAAGAGAACACCAGACAGAGTAATAAACTGACAGTAGTGGATAATGTGCCACAATTAGTACTTAAAGTTTCAAGTAATAAGCACATTCCCACACAACTCTGCCAAATGGAGCCATTATCACAAAAAAAAGACTGAAATTTCTTCAGAATTCTTTTACAATCGACAGAAGTTAAAAAATATCCAGTACACAAAGCCCATACACCAAACAAATAAATGTGCCAAACTAGTGATAAACATTAGCTCCACATACACCAAGTTAAACTGCATAAAATAATGTTCAGTAGCAATTTAAACTACATTTTCTTGTCAGAGAAAGGAAAATCTCCTCAGTATATTCAGCTAGCTTCATTGGCAGTAAAGTTATGCTCCACTGTTAACACAGCAGTCATACTTACAGTAAATAATGTATAAATGCTAAAAAAAATCGAAGTTCTACAATAATTTCCTGTCAAAGGATGAAAACAAAGCAGAGTAAAAACAGTAAAGATGGGTGCAATTAATTTGCAGTTCTCACAACACAAGACAACCCCTAGTATCTAACAGCACACAAACAGACTGCACTTCTTAGAAAAATAATGTTTCCTCAGAAACAGTATAAACAAGCATTTGTCAAAGATAGAGCCAAATAAACTACTACAAGCAGAAATTTCCAAGGGAATTAATGTAAACACTGACAGAAATAAAATATTAAAACAAACTGTTTTTAAATAAACATAAAAATAGAAAGAGAATAACAAATCTAATACTAAAATGAGAGAAAGGGGGGTCCCAGAAGTGGCTTATCTGAGCAGTAAATCAGAAAATATAACACTGGATCCTTTGAAGAGTCAGAGGACTTTCTTCTTTGGATGGCAGAAAAAGACTAAACACTCACTTTCTGTGACAGATGAAGTATTCCCTCTCAGGATATGCTCAGCCAATCAGATGTCACAGGAACAGACAGAGAGGGAGGGAAGTCTAAGCTTTTGAAAGCTGGCCACTGGGTTACATTGGCAAAAATCCCAAAATGCCACTGAAGGAATGATGCACATATGATCTGCACACCTGAATCTGATGATTACAAATGGGGTGTCCATGAGTCTTTTAATGATGGTTTTAACACCTTGATTACATTAAATCTACCAGGGGAGACCTTCTGAGTACGGCCTCCCAATTTTGTTTATTTTGATGGGTTTCCTATTTCAATTAACTTGATCCACCCAGGGTAGGGACAGCTGATCCACAATATGTTTTTATAAAGGTATGTAGCCATGACTTACACTGGATAATAACTATTCAGATTCCAGAGAGTTGGAGGATACAAGTCTGATCCTAGGGAAGCATTTCTGAATCCATACTGGAAGGCCAGAAACACTGGAGGAATGGTATTTGGTTTGGGCTCATCAATACCAAGCAACTCCAGATACCTTCTGTAGGAATCAGACACCTCATTCATTCTGCACTTGAAATGTTACTTTTCATTAAAGGAAACAATCTTTTCATGGCAACCCTAAAGAGAAACGCCCACCCCCATCTGTTCTGAATCTCAAAGGGAATACATTTGTGAGAAGCCTGCCACATCTCTTTTAACAGTTTTATTAAATTATCCCTTAATACACAGGCAAACATAACAGAAAATAAGAAACAAATATTAATACGTTTTATTTACATCCATTATGCATCACATATCTTTTCTTTTTTGTAATTATCATCAGTCCAACGTTACATAGATTTCTGAATTCCTGCCTTCCCAATAACCTCAGTCCACCTCCTCCAGAACATTATGCTGCAGGTCTACTTCAAATAATCGAAATGTCACTTGGCCAAATTTTAAATGATCAAGACGAAAACACTGAACTTGCATTTAAACGAAAAGTCACAACACATATATTTTCACTAGGGAAAGGAGGGAGTCAGCCAGCATTCGGGAGTTTGCACTTTTCCCCACTACAGTGCGATCTCAGAGTTGGTATATTTAGTTGGGGACGGTGGGGGGGGTGTTTGATTTGCTTCAGTTTGTTTGGTCCATGTTGGCCGACTGCCTATTTTCCCTGGTGTAAATATTGGTGTTGTGACTTTTCGTTTAAATACAAGTTTGGTGTTTTCGTCTCGATCATTTAAAATTTGGGTAAGTGGCATTTCCATTATTTGAAGTAGACCCTTTACTGCATATATTGTTCCCACAATTTCCATTTATTTCCATGCAATTTGCTCCCTTCCTTTTGTAAAGATTCTTCTTCCAGTTTTTTGATGTCTTTTATAACAAGGAATACTTCAAATACAGTTTGGTTTAGACTTTGATTTCCATTTTCTAGTACTTGCTTTTTTTGTCAGCCAACAAAATGAAACTTAACAATGCCTTACTATGTCTAGGGAATTCAGATACTGAGTTTCAGCTCAACAAAAATCATCTCTTTAGTTACAGCCATTTGCCCACCCAATATTTCTGACAGAGTAGACTTTAGGGAATTTTTAAAATTTATTACACTTCCAAAACACATTCCCAGTTACAGTAGAGAGTCGATTATTAGAACATCAATTATCCGAATTGTCAATTATCCCAATGCAGCCTTCCAAAATTTCCGGGTAGGAAAAATCATAAAGTCTGAATATGCAAAGATTATATGTATTCACTTGTGCATTTTTTTGAGCTTGTCGCCTGCCCGTGTGTAAAAAATATTCTTTATTCTCCACTGGAATCACTCAGTACTTGAAAACTGTATTCCCTGCATGCAGAAAAACACAAGATTTTAGAAGTTTTTTTATCCAGTTCAATTGATTATCCGAATAGTTTCATTATCCGAACTACCCTAGGTCCCAATTAGTTTGGATAATTGAGAGTCTAATGTACCTTGTTCTCTCTCATCATACCTCCAACATTTGCTATCTGCCTAAAGAAAAATTCTATGAAGTCTGCTTAGGGTATAAACACATCTATGCAAACACTTCCAAATAAAGATCTTAAACCTTCTGGACTTTGTTGCATACTTGTGAGCCATACATATATCCTGTCATTGTTCTCTTCCTATTATTTCTTAACCATATCTCTTTTCCTCTTTTATGTCTACAAAGTTTTTAAATTCAATTTCCATTTTATCCTACTCACTAGCTACACTAACTATAATGTCTGAAAATATTTCTATCTTCCCTAATAATTCTCAAATAACTTCCGCTACCCAATCCTTAAATTCCTCTCTTTTTAACAGGAAGGTGGGAAAGTGTCAGTGTCTCACTTTAACTTTATAACCCTGCATTTTAATCTTAGTTCTCATTAGTGCATTACCTGAAATAGTTACTGGATGTGTGTCAAAGCTTTCAGTTAGATGCAAATGTTCCTGTGAAACATAATTTCTATCTAGTCTAGCCCAGTTACTGTACCTCTGGGAATAATATGTAAATTCTGTCCGAGATCCTACTACTGAATTCACATCTTCCATACCAAATATTTTCATAAATTTCTTCAGAAATCTACCCTCGTCTGTTGTACTTTACCTTCTAGGGCCCCCTTCATACATCCTCCCTACTGCAAATCAAGTTAAAGTTCCCACCTCTAAGTAGTATTCTCTGCTGAAAACTGATTATCTCTCCCCAAATGTTCTTAAGCTCCACAACAGCAGTTTTTGATGGAATATAAATACATGCCATCAAAAGCCTCCTCCCTTGCAATAGCCCCATACTACCACAAATCTACCATTGATGTATTTTTCTCTTTTCTATCACTATTATAGCCCCACAAATTAGTATAATTTCTTCCCTTTTCCTTTAATCCTGATATTCTGCTGAATTATCCATCCTAAAATTTGTCAAATTCACATACTCGTTTCTTTCCAAATGAGTCTACTGCAGCATTTCTATTTGCACTCTGCATTTCTTAACATAAATCAATTCTCTTTCCATTGTGTCTATACCTGTAAGGACATTTATGTTCCAAAATAATATGGATAGCATGGTCATTATGATAACGCTATGGTTCCCACCTATTATACATGACAGTTTTTTTACAAATGTGACATATCTGGTGAGAGATATGCTTGAAGGATAGCTTCATTGAATCCAGTCATGAAAACAGTCCAGTTATGAATTAGTTAGAACAGCTATGTGTGCAATCTTACATGTCTATGCAGTAACAGATGTCAGGGTGTTAAAAAGGTTATGGGAACAGAATCTTGTATTAAGTTTGGAATGTGCTGTGCATGGTGTCTGTTTATCCAGTAGCAGATGTTAGGGTGCTAATGTGTGCAATTTCACATGTCTATGCAGTAACAGATGTCAGTGCGTTATGGGAACAGAAAATGTCTATGCAGTAACAGATGTCAGGGTGTTATGGGAACAGAATGTTGTATTAAGTTTGGAATGTGCATGGTGTCTGGTTGTCCGGCCAATACCTAGTCACTATGCCACATCACCTTAAGGGATGCACGACTTAAGTCGTGTAAAGTTGTTTACACTACTTTCCTGTCTGTATAAAAGAAGTGGTTTTCCAGACAACAGACTGAAATCTAACCTATGGATGGACGCACCGCGTAGGACTTATGCTTCCAGATGAACTAATCTTCGGTCTGACTGTTCTGGGATTTCCCAGTCATTGAAAGACTCGATTGAAGTTTCATAGTTTAATTGGTGATGTTCTTTCTTTTTCTTTTATTGTATTGCATTGTATAATAGTATGAATTTTGATATCTAAGTAAAGCATTGAAAGTAACTGAAGTGTTAAGCCTCTTCTTTACCCTTGGTAAACTTTAAGTTAGAACATTTGTGGAATAGAAGGAAAACAGAATAAAACATATGTAATATCAACTTCTGTGTTACAAGCACATACTACTGTTTGCCAGGCTGATCTTTGTACAGTTGTTTCATTTCATCTACATTTGAACCTCTGCCACATTTTCAAGACTTCTTGCTTTAATGAAAACCCTCAAATAAAAAAAAACTACATTTTCAAAACACACCAATCACCTACAATTTAGAAAAAACACATAAAACTATGTACATCTTCAAAAATTAAGTTTAACCCTCCAGATTGGAGCAACTGCCCCAGACTGACAACCTGTATCCACAGGCATTACCTAGCCTAAAATTAAGGTTAGCCATCCTAAAGCACATACCACAGCCTGTGTTTTCACTTATACTGATTGCTGCCTGCTCTTTTTTATCACTATTCTCCCACCAGATGTGAAAAACAGATTGTATGCTTTCAGAAAACATTAACTTTTAGCCCAAAAAGAAAAAGTGCACTGGCTATCTTTACATACAAAACTGCACATTGTTCTATTAAATGCATTAAAGTATTAAGGCTACTAGGCACGCTGCTATCTCTTATCCTCTTCCTGTAATTTCAAACGTTATGTTTCACTGAACTGCTTGCCATTGTACCTTTAAATTTTGCATTTCCACAAGCAAAGAATGCTCAGACTTCTCAAGATTAATTGCTTTCACCTGCAGACAACTTGTCTCCATGGAAAAGTACTCAGCAATAAATCTTTGTAAATTCCACTCAGAACAGAATGTACAGTTGCCTTCAGCAGCAGACTTGACTCCCACTGAACCTATGCTAATGGGAAAAAATAAGCTAATATCTTTGCAGTTATAAGAAACTTGACAGTTTTAATGTCTTTCAACATTTTATCCTATTTTTAAAGCCTACTTGCTTACAAACGCACTTGTTTACAGTTTAAACTAAAGGTATTAATGTAGACATTCACCCTTGCAAAATTAAGAAAAAATATCTTAACTCTACATATAAGTACACTTTTATACCCTACCCAGCACCCCAAGATCACAGGATATTAACATTAATTTGATTTTGTCCAGCCTTTCTTCTCATGTTATAATGCAAAGCCTATATTTCTTACAACTGAAAAAAATACTTTTTTACTTTAATTTCTTTAACACCTACAACAGTCACTGAAAAGACTTCCCCACATTTAAAATACCCCTGACTACACACTGCATAAAACTGCTTTACTATATAGAACACGCCATTTATATCCTGAAATGTTTATTCTAATAAGAACAAAAACTGTTTTATTTACAGTTACTCCCTACTTTAGTGTCATTCCAACCATTAATGACATTAAGCGAGGTATATGCCTTACAGTCCATCTTCAAGTTTAACAAGGTCAACAAAAGTTCTGTCTTTTTAGCCACTTTTTCTTGCAAAGCCATATTTAAAAAATGTGACTGACACTTTACAGTCTCCTATTTATACACTAATTTTAGTGTTGCTCGTCTTCTTCCTGTTCAATCCATCTCTGAATACCAGACCTGTTTCAAGTCTAAGGTACTCCTGATTCTTCTAGTCAGCTCCTGTACTTTTTTCTGTCTCTCAAGCATTTTTCTTTGGAACAATTGTAATGATTTGACTGGCAAAGGCTACCTATAAACTCTACTGTCAGAAGAATGAGAAGCAGAGTCCCTTTTTGCTTGCTGGCTGACTTTTTTGTTGGATAAACCTGTTTTCTTTCTTCCTTAGCCAGTGCTGCATGAAAAATTACTTTCAGCCTTCAAGAAAAATTACTCTGAAGATGAGATACAGCAGCTCGAATCTCACACCTGCCCCTCGATATTGCCTGACTACTGGGATAAATTAGCTTCTCTTCTTCCTGGTGTACACTGAATAATCATTTTCTACAAACACTCTGCTCTCCCTCCAATTTTTAATATGTTTCCCTTCTGCCACAATTTTGTGAGGATCAGCTCCTTCTGCTGGTATGACTGCTTCTTTACTAATATAGATATTGGCCAGGTTTGGTACATGCACTCAATGTGCCCTTTCAATTAATAAATCATGCTGTGGAACACCAGTCCAGTTACTTATTCATGCTTTTGTAAAATCAATACAGTCTGTTCCTTACAGTTTGTCTGGTGCAGCAGAAAATCTCATGTTTTCTCTGTGTACTCTGCCTTCTAACTCTACTATTTTCTGAAAACACTGAACTTGAGAAGCCTCACGCTCAGCCAGTTTTTTCTTCATTTCAGCCTTGGATTTTTGCAGTTTTATCATTTCATCGGAACAGTCAGTTAAAGCATCTTCTATATTTTCCAGCCATTTTTTTTTTTTACTTGAGTAGATAAATTCCTTCAATGTTTCATTTATTTTAATCACCTTTAAGTCCATTTGATCTATTTTCCCCTAAATTACTGGAAACCATCTCCTGAACCAAAACTAAAGTTTAAACTGCATTTTGCTGAAGAGCTGCAAATTCCTTCCCAGACAGTGTTGCACCTTTTCCGGTTGATTTTCTTTCAGGTTTTCTTGGTTGACAATCCTGGTAGTATACTTACTAGCCAGTAACTGCATTTTACCCAAAAACAGTCTCAATGGCACTACTGTCTTTCTCAGTTTCTGTTTTCACACTTGGAGAGAGAAAGATAGAGTTAAGCTGTCGATCAGGGTTGCAGCCATCTTGGAAGTCCAAGTCTGCTAAGTCTTGATGCCTTTCCTCAGAGACATGCATTTTAGAAGAAAGGTCCAGTGAGAAGAGACTGTTTCATCTCAACTTGGCTAAGGTATCTTAAGTGCTTGGCTCTGCAACAGGAACATTCTGGTATTTGTCTTCTGTCAGATTACCCAATACTTTTTTGTGAATCTACTTATTTTAATTTTATTTATTTATTTATTTTATTTTACATTTGTTAACCAGGAAAGTCTGACTGGACACAGGTCTATTTTCAGCGGAGGCCCGTGGAGAAAATCTCGAATCACATAAATTGACAAATTACAAGGACAGATATTTACATTCCAGAAGTTAACATATTAACACTGAGAGCATATTAGACAATTTAGAGGTAAATATGACAACTTAGGGAAAAGATTACATGACACATTCAGAACATGACGTTATATATAGAATCCTTTCTACAGTTAGAAGCTAGAAAAGTTGGTGGTACTGATCTATCATGACAGTCCTATGTTTTTAATTTCTCAAGAATTATGCAAAGTAACTGTGAGTAGTTTAAGGGATGACAATTACATAGTATATTTAGAATATGATAGATTATACCCAGAATTTAATTAGTATTTGGTGGAATAGTAGATAAAGTAGTTGGTGATGCTTGATTATGATTACAGTGAAATGCATTTTTATCTTATGGTCACATTTGGACCATAATTAGGGTGTGAAGCTAGCTTTTGTTAATGGAGAGTATGGAAGATATGTATACTCCAGGTTTTTATCTTGGGGTGAGACAGGAGGATAGCCTGTTGTTCCTAAAGTGAGTTTTAAGAAGGTGTTTGAATTGAGTGGTAGAATTATTGGATATTAGTTGGGCAGGAAGGGAGTTCCAGAGTTTTGATATAGAGTGGCTACAGACAGATTTACTTGTCTCGTTGTTATGCTTGGTGACTTCTAGGTGAATTAGGGTGCTAGATTTCAAGGTTCTAGCTGTGGTGTGAGGTTGTATAAGCTGTTGAAGAGCTGGGATTTTGTCAGAGTGGTAAAATACTTTGTGTGCAAGTAACAGTTGATTTAGTTGAAGTAATTGTGGGAGTTCTAGCCAGTTAAGTTTGTTGAGGGATTCACAATGATGTGATCTGTAGGGTGACTCTGTAGCAAATCTTGCTATCTTATTATAGCAGGTTTCTAGTTTATTTAGATCTGTTTTACGAAGATTAAGTAGCATAGGGGATGCGTAGAGCAAGGTAGATAGCAGGTGTGTCCTGGCTATTGTAGTTTTAGATTGCTTAGAAAGATAGTGTTTGCTACGATAGAGCAGTCCTAATTTTTTGTGAACTTTTTTAATGGTGTGGGCAATGTGAAAATCATATCTAAGGTGGTTATCAATTTCTACGCCTAGTAGTTTGGTGTGGTTGGTGGGAATGATAGCAGTCTTGTTATTGGCGGTGATAGTAAAGTTTTCTGTAAGGGAAAATGATCTATGAGGGCTGAAGAGGAGTAATTTTGTTTTATTAGGGTTAAGAATGAGCTGGTGATTGATGAACCAAGTTTCGGCTAGTGAGAAGCATTCTTGTGTTTGGAAGAGGAGGTGTTCTGGTGTGGGAGCTGCACATATAATAGAGGTGTCATCTGCATATTGGATTAAAGAGGCTTTGGGTGTAGCAAATGGGAGCTGATTAGTGAAAAGAGTGAACAGTAAAGGACCTAGGATGGAGCCTTGGGGTACTGCAATGAAAACATGCGGTAAGGATGACATTTGGTTCTGCCATTGTACTGCCTGCCGCCTACCTGATAGATAGCTCTTGAACCATGTAATAGAGGAGGCACTAAGGTTCAAGCTAGAGAGTGAGTGAAGAAGTTTAAGGTGGTTAACCATGTCGAAAGCTTTGGATAAATCCAAAAATATAGCAGATACAAGTTGTCCATTATTTCTGTGATGATAAATGGTGTTAGTGAATGATATGAATGCAGTGGTATGGAAGGGTCTAACGCCATGTTGTTGTGTGGATAATTTGTTATCTAGCAGGTAATCCATGAGTTGTGTGTATATTACCCTCTCAAGGATTTTTGATAAGGGTGATAGTATGGCAATAGGCCGATAGTTGTTGAGTTCAAAGGACTTACCTCCTTTGTGTAGTGGTATGATATGGGATATTTTCCATAAATGGGGTACTGTACATTCTGAGATGGATCTGTTAATAAGGATGGTCACAAGATAGGCAATGGCTTCTGTGGCTATTTGAAGATATTCAGTGGCTAGTTTATTGGCGGCCAAGGTGGTGGGTATTAACTGGCCCAGGTTAGGTAAAGGCAGCCATTTGCAGAAATCTCTATGCTAGATATCCATTCTGTAGCAAAACAGGCTGCAGGTTCTCGTGGTTTGTGAGATTTTTTAAAATTCAGAAATAATAATTGACAACCCTGGAACTCAGGGTACTTGAACAAAGAAATGAATGGTATCTGGTGGGGAAGAGCCCTAACCTGGGCTCTGCGGCACGTGCTGGCCAATGATGCTTAGATACCAGCACCTAGCTGTGAAGCAACAATGTCTGATGAAGTCTGAGATAATTGTAATACCCTACCACTTTCAGCCACCAGAGGGGCTTCAACAGATTCAAGTTCAAGGTTATTAAGATGCTTAAACCTAAGCACAAACAAAAATGCAACATTTAAAAAATAGCAGAAGGCACTGTAGCAGGAACAGATGCTCAAGTTAGGAAGTTTACCAGATGGCACTTCCTAGGAGCTAGAATCCTCAGGCCTCCATAGCACTGACATGGTTATTATGGCCTTACACAGCCTGACTGCTTCTCTGGAGACTAACTTCCTTAGTTTATCCATCTTCCAGTAGTGCTTGGCTTTGAAGTTTTCTATGCCCAGCAGGAGAAGAAACTTTCTCTGAAGGTGTCAAAGAAACAGTCATCCCAATGCTTAGAGTAACCAGTTTCTGGTTCTTCAAGAAAGCTTTTACATTTTAATCTGACTTTTATTTAAGAGTCTTTTTCTTGAAAAGGGAACCCTCCTTACAAAGGAAAGGATAAACCTTCCTGAAAAAGAACACACACACTGAAGGTAAAAGTCTTTCTGTGGGATCTGCACATGCATACTTGGTGATTGTTTTTTTTTTCTGGGTAAATAATCGTCCTTGAAAAACTCAAGACCAACCTCAAAAGACTACAGTTCCCAGTTTACTCTTGGAATAACATGAAACAAGCAACTGGAAAGGAATTAAAAAAAAATCTCATGATAGTAGTTATCACTGGAGGTCACCTGAATGAGAGCTGACAAAAAGGAATGGTGTAATGGGGGGAAAAACGAAGATGGTACAAACTGCTCTCCTTATTTTGCCAACATCCTCATGATGTCTCCACTGTTTTGAATGGACCACTCAGAGGACATCTTAGGCTCTGGAGGTTTGGTTGGATAGACAGATTTCCATCTGCAGCTCACGTCTCATCTCAAACATATGATTACCACAGCTCTGATCACAATGATGAAAATATTTATATATATAAATGGATCCCTATCATAACCTTGATGTTCCACAAGCATGAACCTTATAAGACTGATCTGGGAATAATGGCAACCCGGAAGCTCAGACTACAAACAAACCACCTGCTTTTTTGCAAAGGGACAAGTCTCCTTGCACCCACATGTGGGGGCTGCACCTCCCAAACCCCTGTTTATATATATATATATATATATATATATATATATATATATATATGTATACAATCTCCAAGACTGCACTACAGTGGGGAAAGAAGCAAAACCACAATCCCCACTGTGCTGAGAATGTCATTCAAGGTTCCAGGTTTTCACTATTCCCAGCTCTGTCTTGTAAGGTTTGTGGTTGTGGGATTTTGAGTATATAATAGGGACCTGTATATGCATATATATGTACTTTATATACAGGTTACTTAGAGATGACCTCTTCCTGGTCTATGAGCAATGCGTGTTCCATTTCAGTTTGAAAGACTGTGCCTGGAATGCTCCACTGGGAGATCTAACATCAGACTAAGGAAATGGACACTAAAAATAAATAACAATGGCAAAAAAATGACAGATATGTTGCACATCAAGCTTACCATTACAAAGCCAGTCATTAACGTCTTTTAAAAATAACACTAATGTTTATATGGAAAGAAGAAAACAACATGGGGTTATTACAAACAAGCTTCATGAAGGTTTGTAGGTTGTAAGCTTGATAATCAAATTTGCAAACTATTAAACTCATATAAAAACAATCTGCAAAAAAAAAAAAAAAAAAAAGACACCTTCAGCAAGCTGCAGACCACATTTTTTCACAGTAGAAAACCCAGAGGTTTATCAAAAGAACTTCACACAATATGCAACTTGAATAGAACACTTTCAAATATGCTTCCAAAACCTACTTCACGGAAACATGCTGTTAGTCTTTCAAAATGGACATGTATGTATTTAATTTTATTTAAAATGATCTTTAAGTTATTACAAACTATTTAAAACAGTAAGGCAAACTTTGCCATCTCAGGGTATGGATGATACATGACATCCTAAACATTGTTCTAAAAGTTCCATGGTATCAAAACTCCTGCTTGCCACATAAGACAGGTTCATCTTGGTTGGTTATCAATATTATTCTTTTTGGATTATTTCTTCAATTTAGAAAAAAGATACACTCAGTTTTTAAGATAAACTTTGTGAAAACAAAATGTGTCATACTATGTTATACAACGTATGTTTAAAAAAAAAAAAAAAAAAAAAAAGAGAGAGAGCACGTGCACCGTAAAAAGCACAGCATTCAGGTATTTGCATCTTAACATTAAACATACAGAAAACATATACAATAACATTTACTCTTCAGCCCTCTCAACTTAAACATACCATACCTAGAAATATTTTTTATAAACTGATGAAAAAAAATTAATCTACTATCAATTAAAAGTCACATGGCAATTAGTAACCAGGCTCTTTCAAGTGCATCTGTCTTGTACAAGACAGAAAAGCAATTAAGGCAATTAAACCTGTCACACTTCATTCTTTTACTGATTCAGAGGTCTGTATGGAGTGAGACCTAAAAGTGACACGCACTGCCTTCTTTTGACATTACCTTGAAAGTTTAAAAAAAAACTACAAAATTAAAATGTCGTGATAAGGGCATTCATTCAGATTTTTTCCTTATATTAATTTGCAGACACTTAAATAATTTGGAAGTTTCATCTCTTCTAATAAACAGTTTCTGCAACAATGCATTTACAGGTAAACAACAACAACATTTTATCATACTAGAACTGAAGCATACAAATCAAATTCCTCTATCAAGCTTATGAAACAGACCAGTAATGTCTGAAGGATTGTATGGCCAAGTTGCAACTTAGTATTTTGTATTACATCACACGGTTTGTTAATAAAAAGCTTTGTGGATCGGCCACCAGCTGATGAGTTAGAATTGTCTGTGTGAAGTAGGATCTGATATGGCTAGTTAACACTGCCAAAGCAGATGACATTCCAAAGTGCATACAGATGAAGTCCTGACTGCAATCCATATTCCTTAAGATTAACTTCTGACACGGTCACTGCAAAGATGGTGAGGGAGGGTGGAAGTAAACAGTAGAAGCCAGCTCACCTGGGCTTGGGGACTACTGAGATAGAGCAGTTTACTGCAATGCTGGCACCTACTGGACACAGACATGCACTGTAAACTGCACTATGGAAAGAAATGTGCTCTATAAAACCTTTAAAAAAATTTTGTGGTGGTTTTCCATCAATTATCCAGCCTCCGCTCAGAATGACCAGTTGGCCTCTGAAGAGCAAGGGGCAAGGAAACTATGAGTAGTGCCATCTTCTGCTCAAGGACCACAGTTCTCTCTTTATGGCTCTAATTCCCAGCACATGCCTAGTATGCGTTATTCTGGAAGGACATGCAATGGGCACAGTATGGGGCTGAAGCATCCATGGGTCTTATAAGCCCGCAAGCTGCCCAGTCTCCTGGAACAAGCAGGCACATGGTTCTTGTAAGCCCGCAGGCTACCTGGTCTCCTGGAACAACACTGCATCTTTTTCTAGTATCCATATGGGGAATCTGTGCACTTTGTGTTCCCCAGACGTGATCTTACCCCTCCTTCAAAATAAATCTGAACACTGAGCCCTTATTTATAGCCCATATTAACAGATGTGATAAATATCTTATATCCATCTATTAACACGTAAAGTTCCATTAACACTATCTCACCTGCAGCAAGTCCAACACTACGTCTGGCAATAACCAATTAACCAATACAAAGGATGACATCTTAATCTAACTGTATATAGCAAAATAGTGCTAATAGTGCTACTCTACCCATCCCCCTCCACACACACATACAACCTTGTTTCAATGGCACTTAAGGAAGACAGTTAAGAGTAATAAATATAAATTAAATGAATCTGTTCAGGCAATAAACAAAAAGGCTGAAGTAATTTTACTTCAAAAAACTCGTATTAAACATACAGAGGAGAATATTTGGAATCCAGGCAGATATACTATTTTGGCTCAATCTTCTTAATAAAACTAAAAAAAAAGAGGAATTATGATTCTATGGAAGAAAAATATAGACTTCCCTCAAATTATATACAAACATGAAGATAATGAAGGTTTTCTTACCTTTATAATTTTTAAATACTATAACAGACTATGGTATGGACCTTAGTTAATCTTTATCGGTTTCCACGTGTGGGCTAGAGTTTGGCCAAAAGACATCTAGACTTCATACATGATAAACATAAAAGTAATTTAATCATAGGTGGTAACTTTAACTGTATATTGTATGATTTTAACACCACCAATGGCAAAAAGTTAAAATTGAACTCAACTGCGAAAACACTTAGAAAATCCTTTAATATAAAAGACACATTTGAATTGAAAGACCCCTGTTCACAGCTTTATTCTCACCGAGACCATAAATATGGCACACAAACCAGAATAGACTGAATAGTTATTTCACAATATTTAATCTCAAAAATTTCAAGATTTCCCATCACTCCCTATCCTATCTCTGACCATGATACAGTTATTCTAAAAATTCAAACTAACTTCAAAAGATTATCTTTTTTTAACTAGAATCCCTGCGTACATAACTAAACTCAAGGAATTTAAAAGTTGGCTGATCCATGAACTAAATTTCTTCTTGGAATCCAATAGTACATCTGATGTTAATATAGTTATGACTTGGGACTTTTTAAAAGCATACAATTTCAGTAAAACTTTGACCTGGTATAAAACAAAATTAAGGAATGGTACTCAGAAATACAAAACATTCAAAATCAACTTACTGATAAAAGAATTATAAAAATAATACTTCTAATATAAAAGAAACAGAAACGTTAAAAATATCTTGATATCTTAACACAAACCAAATTTAGCTTTTCAAAGGTTAAACATGAACTCTTACTCTTTATCACCTAAACATATGTATAATCTTTCCAAAAGAGTTAAGATGCAATCAAAATTTAATAATATTTTGGAAATTAGACATGAAGGGAAAAAAGTCACAGGCATTGGGGAGATCCTTGATGTTTTCAGATTTCACTACTCATCTCATAATTCAAACTATAACTCGGTTACTTCAACTCAAATATTAAATCTTGATGCCCTAAACATTAAAATAATCCCACCAAAATTAAAAGAAGACCCATATAAACATATTTCCTATAAAGAAATTGTAGATAAAATCAAAAATCAAAACCTAACAAATCCCCAGGAATGGACAGGGTAATAACAGAAATCTATGAACTCCTTCTTCCTAACATTACATCCTTTTTTCATAAAACACTTACTGAAATTCCATCTCAAGAAAAGATTCCACCTTCCTGGAGATACTTGCCAATTGCCCTTATTCTATAAGAAAACAAAATCTCACAATTCTGCTCATCTTATAGACCTATCTCACTTTTACTTTTAAATAATGATTATAAGATTTTTTTATGTCCATTATTACACACAGAATAAAAGTACCTATAACTCAAGTAATCAACTTTGACCAAACAGGTTTCATATATGAAAGACAAGCTCATGACAATATCAGATGCATTTTAACACTTAGAGATCATTTGAATAAAAAACAAACACAAATCTTTATTAATAAGTCCTGATATTGAAAAAACCTTTGATTCTCTAAATTGGAAATATTTATTCGAAACCTTAGATTTATTTGACTTTCCAAGAAATTTTATTGCACTTCTAACGAATATATACAAAAATAATGTTGCATATGTTAAAACTGGTTCTTTACTTCAGAATATATTTCATTGTCTAAAGGCACCAAATAAGGTTGCCCACTTTCTCCTGTATTATTCACTTTAGACATTGACATTTTTGCATCTATTCTAACTCAAAATAATTCAAACATTAATGTTGTAGACATTTCCAATAATTACTGTTCTAAAATAATGTTACTTGAAGATATTTTATTGACACTTTCAAATTCAAGAGCAACCTTTCTTGAATCGGAAACTAATATAGAATTATTTCAATCCATATCTAGTCTAAACATTAATCATTCTAAATCTAATTTTATAACACTAAATAAAAAGATACAAACAAAAACATTAAAAAAAACATACTAGTGGAAACCAGGTCTCCTCTTTTGAGTATCTATGTATCATAGCTTTGTCACCATTCCCAAATAAACAAACAAGTATTACAATTTCTTTGGTTTCCTAATAAATCCAAAATAGCATTTAGTTATCACATAAGATCCTGAAGGAATTAACATTGTTACATATATTCAAGCCTCAAACTTCAAAATTATATTAAACTGGATTAATTCTAATTATAACTCCAAATGGAAACAAATTACATTTAACACTTCTCAGTAACAAGAATAACATATTATGAAATCATTATGCAACTAATTTAAATATTTTTGGCATTATATTTGCAATTTAGTTCCGTATAATATAGCTTCCCCTACAGATTCAACTTACTTAAATTTTATATTAAAATCTTTTACAAACATAATTTTCTCTAATATAGATGTTAACATTTGGTTTGAAACTATAATTTCTTTTACCATAATAAAAACAACTTTTTAAATAAAACTCTTGATCACACTCTGGCTATTTGGTAAGCCAATACTTTTGCATGATGGCAACATTCTTTTATAAATCTGAAACCTAAAGAGATTCAACAATTTATTTCAGAATTTAATTTCAATCCTCAAGACTTGTTATTATTACAAAATGTGGAAATACATTTGTACTACACTATTATTATATTGGAGTATTTACTTCCCGTTTTGAGAAAAAGGTTTTTTTTTTTTTAGCAAAATAAATAAAATAGATAAATAAATAAAATGATAGGGATGCCATGCCACTGGAATATGGCTAGAGAATGGTTACAAGAAAGGTGTCTGGGATGCAGCACCTATGATCAAAGACTAGAGAAGCTGAAGCTCTGCTCAAAAGAGACCGGACTAGGCTGTGGAGCTTGATACAAATACTCATGATTATGCTGATATGAAGGAGACCCAAAGATCAGGATGGACAACAGGAGTGTGCAAATGTAGCAGGTTTGTAGAATCCAACTACTCCTATGATGTGCTTTCACAGAGAGTGTTGCGGAACCATGGAACTGATTAATGGAATGGACAGTGATGAAGAAATCCAAAGGGCCATTCAACAGGCAATGATGCACTTGAAAGAGGGAAGGAGAATGTTAAATACACATACAGGGCATGCTAGAAAGTTTATCTGTCTGCAAATATCATAAAACAAATGTAATACTATAATTACTGGTGATAATTTAAAAGGTAGTCACTTATGAAATGCTGAAACATAAGGATATGGAAAACATAATCTTGAACACAAGGCTGGTAAGCCAAAAAATAGTTAATAGGTGACCTGTTTCACTATCTTCTGCCATTGCAATAGCCAGCACTCTAATGGTAAAAGTAAGCACTGACAACCACGTCACCACAAAAATGATGTTCAGCACAGAGACTGGCCAACCTCTGATCCACTTTTTTTTCTAGAAAGATATCAGCAAGTTGGCAAACAGACCATCAAACTTGTGGTAAGAAAAGATACTGCAGAATGGGAAATCACTGGTAAATGCAAAAAGTACAGTTTTGTACCTACCATAAATGTAGATGTTCGAGTGTTCACACTGCTGCAGTCATTACACTTGGGTTATCCTGCCATCAGGCGGTTCCCCAGTCGGCCTGAGTTCCAAAGTCTTGGTCCGGCATCGGATGCTGTCGCCTCCTCCCTGATGTCAGTGCGACAGGGGTATACAAGATGCAGTCGACGCCATTTTCTTCAGTTTTTCTTGCCCCAGATGTCAGGTGCCCCCAAATAGGTAGGCAATTCAAATTGCTAGTAAAACATGAATAAGAAAAGCAAACAATAACTTTCAGGTACCAGCAAATACTCCCCATAGGTAGTAAAGGGTAGAAGACCTAGGTACATATCAACAAAAAAGTGGGGTAGGAGGGAGGGTAACCTGGACTGCAGCAGTGTGAACACTCTAACATCTACATTTATGGTAGGTACAAAACTGTACTATGTTCACCGTGTTACATTGCTGCAGTCATTACACTTGGGTAGAATCCCAAAGCTGAGGTAGGGTGGCTGGTTCTATATTGCATTAAGGGTGGCTATAAGGCCCTGCAGCACTGCAGAGGTGAAGCCAGCTCTGGATTTGGAGTATAGAGGCAGATGGTAATGCTTGGTGAAGGTATGCACAGAGCTCCATGTTGCTGCTTCCAAAATATCCTTGGTAGGTACTCCTCTGAGGTAGGCCATTGAAGTGGCTGTTGCCCTGGTGGAGTGTGATCTAATGCTGGAAGGCACAGGTTTTCCATGGTGCGTGTAGCAGAAACGTATGCAATGTCCTATCCATTTGGAAATAGTCTGTTTTGAAAAGGCTTTTCCCTGTGCTCCTGCAGCATATGCTACCAATAATTGCTCAGATTTTCTGAAAGCTTTGGTTTTGTCCAAGTAGAAGTGTAACTGCCTGTGAATGTCCAATGAGTGCAGTAGTCTCTCCCCTTTATTCTGTGGTTTTGGATAAAAGGTTGGCAAGTGAATAGTTTGGTTTAGGGACACACTTGAAACCACCTTAGGCATGAAAGTAGGGTTAGTTCTTAAGGACACCCTGTCCTGGTGGAAAATGAGGAAAGGTTCCACTGCAATTAGTGCCTGTAACTCTGAAACTCTTTCTGCTGATGTGAGTGCCAGGAGCAGAGCAGTTTTCCAAGAGGTATATTTTAATTCTGCTGTGCTAGCTGACTGAAAAGGAGGTAAAGTTAATTTTTCCAAAACAAAGTTGAGGTCCCAAGTTGGAGCAGGTGCTCTACGGGGTGGTCTTATGTTTTTTGCCCCTCTGAGGTACTGTTTTAGCAAAGGATGAGAGAAAAATGGTGGATCCATATTATAATGAGCAGAGATGGCAGAGGCGTGGATCTTGATGGATGAAAAGGAGAGGTCTTTGTCCAGCATCTCAGTCACATATTGTAGTATCTGAGGAATGTTTGGCACAAGAGGGTCAAGGCTGTGAGCCTGGTTCCAGGCACAGAATCTCTTCCATTTATCCGAATAGGCTTTCCTGGTACTTGGCCTTCTGGCTTCCAGGATGACATCCATAACAGCTTTGGAGAGTGGCACTGCTTGCTTGGCTAAGGTATCTTCCATGCAGCGAAGTTTAAGGTCCTTAGCTGACTGTGGAGTATCTGATTGTTGTGCTGAGAGAGTAGATGTGGTATTTGAGGCAAAATCCAGGGTGGTCCTTGTGCTAAGTTTTTTAAGACTGGGTACCAGTGCTGGCGTGGCCAGTCTGGTGCAATCAGAATCATTTTTGGCTCCTCTTGCCTGGCTTTTATGAGTACCTTTGGAAGAAGAGGCAGTGGTGGGAAAGTGTATACTGTTAGGTTTTTCCAGCTGAATGAGAGGGCATCCACCTTCCATGCTTGTGGATGGTAACTCCTTGTGCAGAATTTCTGTAGCTGGCAATTCCTTGGGGATGCAAATAGATCTATGTCCGGGCTCCACCATTTCTGTGTTATCATTCTGAATATTTGTGGATTCAATTCCCATTCGTGGGGATCCATGATATTTCTGCTTAAGTCGTCTGCCAGTCTGTTTTTCTCTCCTGGCAGGAATTGTGCTTGTAGATGAACTTGATAGTTTATAGCTGTGTTCCACAAGGTCATTGCTTGTCTGCAGAGGGGGTATGAATGGGTGCCCCCTTGCTTGTTTATGTACCACATGACTGTGGTGCTGACTGTCTTTAGTAGCAGTTGTCCTGGATGCAGCAGGTCCTTGAAAGCTATAAGGGCATTTTGTACAGCTAGCATCTCTTTTTGGTTGATGTGAAGATGCCTTTGTTCTATAGGCCACTTGCCCTGAATGCATTTTCCTGCCATGTGTGCTCCCCAGGCATAATCCGATGCATCTGTTGTCAGTGTTTGCCTGGCTGTGGGTTGAGTAAAAGGCTGTCCCTTGTTGAGGTGACAAGCTTGGGCCCACCATCGAAACTCCTTCTGAAGGCAAGGTATTAGTGGTATAACTGTTTCCAAACTTTGACAGTGTTGAGACCATACACTCTTTAGGTACCACTGTAGTTTCCTCATATGCAGTCTGGCATATGGAATTAGTAGTATGCAAGATGCCATGTAGCCCAAGGCCTGCAGAATTTTTCTTGCAGGGAGTCGGATCTTTGTTGCAATCAATTGAAAATATTGAGTCAATTGTCCTTGCTTGTCTGGCATGAGATAAGCCATCTGGGCCGTTGTGTTCAAGCTGGCACCCAGGAATATTATCTCTTGTGAGGGCACTAGTTTTGATTTCTTTTCGTTTACTGTGTACCCCAGGCAACTTAATAACTTTTTTACAAACGCCAGATGCTTTAGGAGAATGTCTTTGCTCTCTGCTTGAATTAGGCAGTCGTCCAGGTATGGGTAAATTTGAATTCCTCTCTGTCTGCAAAATGCAATTACTGGTGCCAGGCACTTTGTGAAGACCCTGGGCGCAGTAGATAAGCCAAAGGACAGTGCAGAGAACTGATAATGCATTGGACCAGCTATGAATCTGAGGTATCTTCTGCAGTTTTGTCTGATAGGGACATGCAGGTATGCCTCCTTGAGGTCCAAGATCACGAGCCAAGCTTGCTTGCCCAGCATGGGAAGAAGCTGCTGCAATGTCAACATTTTGAATTTCTGAACATCCAAATAAGTGTTTAGAGATGAGAGATCCAGAATAGGCCTTCAGGGTTTGTCTTTTCTGGGTACCAGAAAGAGTCTTGAGTAAAATCCTTGTCCTTGTTCCTGTGGAGGTACCTTTTGAATAGCTCCCATGGTCATGAGTGCTGTAATTTGTTTTTGAGCCTCTGCCCATTGATTTGGTGGCAGATTTGGCATTCCTTTTAACCTTGGCAGATTGTGAAAGTGGAACCTGTAACCCTGTGAAACGATATTGAGGACCCATGTCTATGGTGATCATATGCCAATTGTGATAGAAAAGAGCCAGTTTTCCTCCCAATGGGGCTGCCAAGAGAGAAATGTTTGGCAGCTGTAGTGGGAAGTCATTGGGACTGTTTTTTGTAAGGTTGTTGTCTGTCTTCTCCTTCTTTCTGTCCTGGTGCACCCCATTGTCGAGGCCTGCAAGGACCTTGTGGCTGTCCTCTACCTCTTGGACGTCTGTATTTGCCCCTTTGAGGTCTGTCTGTAACAGGAAAGGACCAATTCTTTGTTGGCCAGTTTCTGCTAAATCAAGGAGGCTGTACCTGTAAGAAATCCTTCACTGTTTGCATAGATTTTGCATTATCCTCCATTTTCTTTAGTACCTCTTCTGCCTTAACTCCAAATAAGACATCATGCTGCAAAGGTGCATCCAGTAGTTTTGCTTTAACATGATCTGGTAATAAGAAGTTATGTACCTACCATAATGTTCCATGTTAGTTGTCTTCTTCTCGCCTTCTTTCTTGCTGGATGGGTTCAGAGCTGATCCTCGGCTCCGACTCAGCCTTCTACTAAAGCTGGAGAGCTATTTATCGGCTCGAGGCTTCCCCATATCCCACAATGCTAGGCGACAGATACCCAGATCTCATTTGGCAGAGCTAACACCATGGAGATACCTGTCCCCACTACAAGGTTTACCTACAGAGCTAAAAACAGAGGAGTACGTACCCTAGAAAAGAGTCAATCAGAGGAAGAAGGCCTCCAAGGGGATTCTTCTCGGTCTGTCCAGGCTAGGGGGATGGAGGGTGGGACGCAAGAAAGAAGGCGAGAAGAAGGCAACTAACATGGAACGTTATGGTAGGTACATAACTTCTTAATGTTAAGTTGTCTATCTCGCCTTCATTCTTGCTGGATGGGACAGCGTCCCTAGCACCTTAGCCCTGGGTGGCTCATCGGAACAGACTCTTGAGCACAGTGGAACCAAAGTCAGCTCGACTCCTGGAGGCCATATCCAACTTGTAATGTGAAATGAAAGTATGAGGAGTGGCCCATGTAGCTGAAGCACAAATAGATTCCATTGGAAGTCTTGCCTGAAAAGCTACCGACGTAGCTAATGCTCTGGTGGAATGAGCTTTTGGTTTTGTTGGGAGTTTCTTTATGTCTCAGTTGGTAAATCAAAGTAATAATAGAGGCCAACCACCTAGATAAGGTTACTTTAAAAACTGGCAGGCCCTGCTTGCCCTCAGCATAGGACAGGAAGAGTTGGTCCGATTTTCTAGTTTGCTTAGTCCTATCCAAATAAAAATGTAATTGCCTGTGAACATCCAAATAGTGCAACTTTTGTTCAGCTCTGTTCGAATAGTCAGGAAAAAAGACAGGAAGATCAATAGTCTGATTCAGATTTGCCTCTGAAGGTATTTTGGGTAAAAAGGAAGGATTAGTCCTGAGTGAAACTCTATCTTTGTGAAAAACAAGATAAGGAGGACGAATACAGAGGGCTTGAAGTTCCGACACTCTTCTAGCTGAGGTGATGGCTACTAAGAAGAGAGTCTTCCAGGAGAGTAATTTTAAGGAACAGGAAGCCACAGGTTCAAAGGGAGGGAGAATCAATGAAGTTAATATCAGGTTCAAATCCCACGGAGGCGGGGGATCTTTAACCGGGGGCCTAAGTAAAATAGTCCCTTTAAGAAAGGCTTTGCAAAGTTTGTGGGACATGATGCTGGTCTCTGACAGGCCAGTGTGGAAATTAGCGATAGCAGCCAACTGGACTCTAATGGTGGCAGATGAGGAACCTGCTCGAAAAAGTTCTGCCAAAAAATCTAGAACGTTATGGACATGGCCTGTAAAGGGGTCTATATTTCTCGCTTTTGCCCAGAAAGAGAAATGTTTCCACTTACTAGCATAAGTCTTTCTGGTAGTAGATTTGTGTGAAGAAAGGATGATTTCACGCACTGGCTGAGAAATATGTGGAAGCCTGGCTAAGGTTGGAAGTGGAGCAACCAAGCTGTGAGGTTGAGAGACTGAAAGGATTGGTGCAGCCCGCCCGACTGATGGACCAAGAGGTCTGGCACTGGGTCCAGATTCCAAGGCTGCTCCAGTAGGTGACGATGCAGGAATGGGAACCAAATTTGTTGAGGCCAGTAAGGGGCAATGAGGATCATCCTGGATCTCAATGCGGTCACTTTCTGAATTAGTTTCGGAATTAAGGGAAAGGGTGGGAATGCATACAGAAGATCCCGGGGCCAATCGTGAACTAGAGCGTCTCTGGGGGAGTGGCCAGAGAGGGGGAAGAGAGTGAAGTAGTCATTCCACTTGCTGTTGAGAGGGGTTGCGAAAAGGTCGGAGCAAAGTTGACCCCATCTGCGGAAAATTTTGTCCGCTACTGACTGATTGAGAGACCACTCGTGAGGCATGAGAATAGCTCTGCTTAGCCTGGCCGCCATGACGTTGGACTTCCCAGGGATGTGCGTTGCTATCAGAAACCGTTGAGAGGAGATCACCCACTGCCAGAGTCTGAGTGCTTCTCGACATATGGGATAGGACCTGGTTCCGCCCTGCTTGTTGATGTACCACACTACAGACATATTGTCCGTCTGAATTGCAATAGTCCCGGTGGGTAGAGAGTCCTGAAGAGCTTGCAACACTAAAAGTACCACTCTCATCTCCAAAACATTTATGTGCAGGTGGTACTCTAGAGGTTGCCAAGTGTCCTGGACAGTCCTGCCCTGAAAATGCCCCCCCCCCCCGATCAGGGAGGCATCCATTGTCACCATGGCAACAGGAGAAGGAAGAACAAATGGTCTGCCTTGAAGTACTTGAGAGGAGACCATCCACCAAGAAAGGTGGTCTTTGGACAACTGGGTGATTACTATGTTGTGAGACATCGGAAGCTGCTGAAACGACCATTGGGTAAAAAGCATCCATTGAAGGATCCGCATATGAATACGAGCCAGGGGAAGTAATGTGACTGCTGCTGCCATGAGACCCAAGGTTTTCAGTACAAATCTGGCCTGAATTCTCTTGCACTTTAATAAGGTCTGGACATGTCGGCGAATGTCTGATACTCTTTCTAAGGGAAGTTTTGCTGACAGCCCTTTTGTATTTAATCTTGCGCCTATAAAGGTTATAGATTGACAAGGCGACAATGCAGACTTTTCGAAGTTTATAGAGATACCTAGCTCGGAGCAAGTTTGGATGGTATAATCCCTGGCTCGCAGTAGTTGATGCCTGGTGGAAGCAGTTAGGAGCCAGTCATCTAGATATGGAAACACCTGGAATCCTCGCCGTCTCAGGTGAGCCATAACCACTGCCATGCATTTGGTGAACACTCTGGGGGCTGTGGTGAGACCAAAGGGCAGGGCTCTGAACTGATAGTGACTGGCTCCCAGCCGGAAGTGGAGAAACCTTCTGGAGCGCCTGTCCATTTTAATATGGTAGTACACATCCTGAAGGTCTATGGAGCACATCCAATTGTCCTGACCCAAAAAGGGCAGAATGGACTGAAGCGTGACCATCCGGAACTTAGTTCTTTGAACAGATTTGTTTAACCTGCTGAGATCCAAAATGGGTCTCCAGTCCCCTGTCTTTTTTGGTACCAAAAAGAACTTAGAGTAAATCCCGGATCCTTGCTGGTCTGCTGGGACTGGCTGGATGGCCCTTTTTTTTAGCAGTTTTGAAACTTCTAGTACTGCTTGTTCCCTTAGACCGGGTGGAACATCTGGAAGGGGCCTGTTTGTTTGTGCAGGGGTGTGGACAAAGGGGATTTTGTAACCCTTGGATATGATAGACCGTACCCATTTGTCTTGTGTGAGGAACTGCCAGGCTTCTGGGTACAGCGACAATCTTCCCCCGACTGCCTCCGAAGGTGGACAGTCGGGCAGCCCCTCAGGGGTGCTGAAAGGCTTTTGTCAGAGAAAGATTCTCTGCTACCCTGATTTTGCGGACCCCCTCTGCCCCTCGGGCGGCATCTATTATTGTTCCCTCCTCTGCCCCTGGAGGGAAACTCACCACGTGTGTCAGGTACGACTCCCTGGGGTTTCTGAAAAGTACAGTTTTGTACCTACCATAAATGTAGATGTTCGAGTGTACACCCTGCTGCAGTCATCACACTTGGGTTATCTTGTCGTCAGGCGGTCCCGCAGTCGGCCTGAATTCCAAAGTCTTGGTCCGGCGTCGGTTGCTGTCGCTTCTTCCCTGACGTCAGTGCGCCAGGGGTATATATAATGCATCCAACACCATTTTCTTCAGATTTTCTTGCCCCAGATGTCAGGTGCCCCCAAAAAGGTGGTCAGTAATTAGTACCAATTTAAGAAATTTAGCACAAACACAACATCCCTCCAGCTATAAGCAAATACATCAGGAAGGTATTGTAAAGATTTAATCAGTTAGATCAGAGGGGATGGAGGGAGGGTAACCTGGACTGCAGCAGGGTGTACACTCGAACATCTACATTTATGGTAGGTACAAAACTGTACTATGTTCATCGTGTTACCCTGCTGCAGTCATCACACTTGGGTAGAATCCCAAAGCTAAGGATGTGGAATCAAAGAGGGTTAGAGGAGGCTAGAAGGCCCTGCAGAACTGCAGTGGCGAAGCCAGCTCTAGTCTTAGAGTAAAGTGGTAAGAGGTAGTGTTTGGTGAAGGTGTGTACTGAACTCCAAGTTGCAGCTTCCAAAATCTCCTTGGTTGAGACCCCCCCCTGAGGAAGGCTGTAGATGTAGCTGTTGCCCTGGTAGAATGGGGCCTTATGGTAGCAGGAACTGATTTTCCATGATGGGTATAGCAAAAACGAATGCAATGTCCCATCCATTTGGAAATGGTCTGTTTTGATATAGCCTTCCCTTGCGAAGCTGTAGCATAGGATACAAAGAGCTGGTCAGATTTTCTGAAAACCTTAGTTTTGAGTCAGAGTAGTCCTGACCTTCCCAGTGAAAATGTTCCCTCATAGTGTGTAAAGTTTCCCCAAAGGAGTAGTCTTCAGGGGGAGAAGCTGAGGGAATGGAATCCTCAGCATCAGAATCTTCATAAGGGGGAAAAGAGTAATCTTGGTCCTCAGAGGAGCCTGAGGAAATAGACACTTGATCAGAGGAGGCATAATCTTCCACTTGTCTAGGCCTTTTGTCGGGGGGGGGGTTGGGAACCCCTGATTAAAGAGATCAAATCTTCCACCATTTTAAGCATCTGTTTCTTAGGCATGGGGCCTTGAACTGGAGACTGAAGTGCAGTCTTTTTTGGTTTAATAGGAGTCTTAAGCTTAGGATAGGTTTTTATGGTGAGCGTCGTCGGTCTGATGACACCTTCAGAAACCGAAGGTGTTTCTGCAGCACCGACATCTCTTTCTGCAGTGTCGTTGGTAGGGGCTAAACAAAATGGCTGTGTCAGCCTAGCACTCTCCGCCAAAGGCTCCGAAATGGTCTCGGGTTCCAAATCTGCAGTAGCCAGGGGCTGCATAGGAGCCTCACTGAAAACCGGTGAACCGGAGACCGGCCCAGCTGAGGCCTCGGAGTCTGGCTTGGGTCTAGGCTGCTTGTCCTTATCCTTGCGTTTTTTGTGCATGCCGGTAGTCGGTTGCTCCGACGGCATTGTGTAGTTAAATTTTCTACCAAAGTAGTGTCGTGCGAAATCAAAGCGTCTTTTTATAGTACGCTTATTGAACCTAGCACAAAAGCGACAACCAGTGACGTCGTGGTCTGGGCCTAGGCAAGGTATACAGTAAGAATGAAAATCCTTATGAGGTATTTGCTTGCCACAAGAAATACAATTGTTAACTTTTTCTGACATCGGTCTGAGGCAAGAAAAGTTTCCTCAACAGGGTACTTAGCTTTACTGAAGACTTCGGATCTGAAATTCGACTTCGAAAATCTCAGGAGTCAGCCGACCGGCACTTGCGAACTGCTTCTGCTTCGGGCACCGCGCGGAAAGAAAGACAGAAGAAAATGGTGTCAGGTGCATTATATATATACCCCTGGCGCACTGACGTCAGCGACAGCAACCGACGCCGGACCAAGACTTTGGAATTCAGGCCAACTGCGGGACTGCCTGACGACAAGATAACCCAAGTGTGATGACTGCAGCAGGGTAACATGATGAACATCCACATTTTTCCACTCTTCTGACCTTTAGGGTATGGTCTAGAGGGAGTAGAAAAATGGACTCCCATGGCAGAGAGAGTCTTGCCTTCCTGCTCACACCTGGTAAGGGTATCCTTCACCTGTGGTCCAAACAAAGCCGAACCATCGAAGGGGGTATTGGTGAAGGACGCCTTAAAGGGGTCAGCAAAGTTACATAACCGCATCCAGGCATGTCTTCTCAAAGCCACGCCTGTACCTGCGGCCCTACTCACCCCATCGGCTGCATAAGAAATGAGCCGCATGGAGTAGTTGACTATAGAGTTAAGGGTCGCCAGCTGGTAGTTAACCTTTTCCTGAGACCCCGCAGCTGATGGATCCTGAAGGGTATCACCCAGTTCCTTGAGAAGATCCCTTTGAAGGCAGGTGAAATGGCACAGATAATTCAGCGACCGCATGGAAAAGGTCGCTGAAGAAAACATCCGTTTCCCGTACCTGCCCATTGTCCTAGATTCTTTGTTAGGTGGATGGACAGGCACCGAAGGGTCAGCCAACTCCTACTTAGTGGCTGCTGCCACCACCATGGCATCAACAAGGATACCTTTTGTTAGAAACTGTTTGTCAAATGGGGCTGTAATGAATTTAGTGGGCCTGCAGGGAGTTAGTTCCACTGTGTCCGGGGCTGTCCACGCCTTCCAAGCCACCCCTTCCATGAGCGGGTCGAAAGGCGGAGACACCCAGGAGGTGGAAGGGCGAGAACCAAACACATCCAGGTACACCGAGTCGTCCTTACAAGGGTTAAGGGCAGTCCAGTTCCCCCTCTGCCTAAGGATCTCAAGGATGTCTGAAAAAGAGATATCCTCAGAGGGGGATCTTGGGGACCCTTCCGAATCCTCCAAGTCGGTGTCAGACGTGACTGACTCGGGGGAGTCAACATGTTTCCTCTTACATTTCCTCTTCCTAGGGGGCTCCTCTGAATGATCAGGGGAGGCCTCGGAAGAGGAAGATACACCCAATGGGGCGACCTGGAGCGTCTGTTCTCCACGCTTGGGGTCAGGAGGGTGGACAGAAACCAATGCAGGCACCATGGGGGGAGGAGCCGAAGGGGCCGATCACAGGGTGGACAGAAACCAATGCAGGCACCCTGTGATCGGCCCCTCCCCATGGTGCCTGCATTGGTTTCTGTCCACCCTCCTGACCCCAAGCGTGGAGAACAGAAACCAATGCAGGCACCATGGGGGGAGGAGCCGAAGGGGCCGATCACAGAGATGACTCCTATGTCGGCTCTGTGATGGCCGACTCCCATGGTGCCTGCATTGGTTTCTGTTCTCCACGCTTGGGGTCAGGAGGGTGGACAGAAACCAATGCAGGCACCATGGGGGGAGGAGCCGAAGGGGCCGATCACAGAGCCGACATAGGAGTCAGCACGCTCCTCATGACCTCGAAGGCGCCCCTGTCAGGTAGAGAAGAGGGTCCACGCTCCGAAGAGATGTGAACCCCTCCCGGCACAGAGAGGGACGGCTCCGAGGCCGATGGGGCCGAGCTCACCTGCGCCGAGGCCCCGAGAGGGAGAACGGGGTCGGACAAGGGTCCAATGCCACTCGCCCCCTTGAAGCCGATGAGGGAGTCTCGGCACCCGGATCCCTCCAAGGACGGAACCAATGAAGAGATCGGAGCCGACGAGGGAGCTGAAAGGTGTGGTATCGGCTCCGACGTTCCGAGCCCCAAAGGGCTCCGGCTCTGAACACAGTGGAAGAGTCGGAGGAGGAACAGTTGAAGACACAGGGATAGCCACAGTCTGTTGAGAAGGGCTAGTCAAAATTCTGGCCAGTGCCTGCGACTTTAGGAGCCTACTGACCACCCTCTCCAGGTCATGATCGGATAGCCTGGAGGACCAAGAGGAGTGGGACCTATGGCTCCACTCCGATTGGAGCAATGGAGATCCCGGAGCCGAACGGACTCTAAAGAGGGGGACCTCGAATGTTTTCGGCTCACAGAAGGCTCCGACACCAAGGTCGGAGCCGACTGAGGTCTCGAAGTGTCGGTTCCAGCCAGAACTGACGATGAGGCAGGAGCTCCGCTTGGCAATGGCTCCGAACAGGGAGACGACGGTTTGGCAGGCTTTAAGGATTTACCCGACGGAGGCTTAGCCAGGGATCCTTCTGGCTTAACTAAGCCCATCAAAATGAGCTTATTCCTACACTCCTGCAGGACTCTCGGACCGAAGGCGTGACAGACCGAACAAGAGTCCTGCAGGTGTAGGGGGCCCAAACAATAAACACAAGAAGTGTGACCGTCTGTCAGAGACATCTTCTGACAGCATGAGTCACACTTCTTGAAACCTGAGACTTTGGTATCCTTAGACATATTAAAAACAAAAGGATACCAAAGGAAACAGGTAACTAGTGCTTAAGACAAGGCACACACACAAGCACTAGGTAAAACTAACAGTACTAAATAATAGCTATACAATAACAACAATAACTACACAGACTAATACTAACAAATATATATAGATATATATATATATATATATATATATATATAAAATACTATAAAAGTAGCTAATAAGGCCTAACACTACCCCAAAGGGCTGGGGGGGGAGAAACTCTATAACAACAATAAAAAGGGAGTTTCTAAGTGGGATCTCAAGGGGTACACAATAAAATTAAACTAAGAGGGAGATTAGCAAAAATCTACAGAATATTAATAGTAAAATTTACAAGAAAATATTTATACAACCTGGAGCCGGTAAAATTGCAACCTCGTAGCTGAAGTGGCAAATGAGATCTGGGTATCTGTCGCCTAGCATTGTGGGATATGGGGAAGCCTCGAGCCGGTAAATAGCTCTCGAGCTTTAGTAGAAGGTCGAGTCAGAGCCGAGGATCGGCTCCGAACCCATCCAGCAAGAATGAAGGCGAGATAGACAACTTAAAATTGTATGTTCCTTTAACCATGTGTGTCTTCTAATGACAGAGCCTGTAACTGCTGCTCTACAGGAGGCCTCTAGAGAATCAAAACCACATTGCAAAGTATGTTTTCCCACTTGTTCAGCAGCATGCAACAAATCCTGCATTTCCTTTAAATTAGGAGGATCTGTATCTGAAAGCATTTTTTGTTTCAACTGAGACATCAGAAATTGCTGATATTTTAACATGTGAAATTGGCAATTTAAAGTTCTCATTGATAAAGTTGCAGATGTATATACTTTCTTTCTTTCCCCATCTGTCTAATGCTCTGGAGTCTCTGTCAGAGGGAACTGGATTCTTTGCTGATGAGGCCTTAACCCCTTTGGGTCCCTGAGAAATAGTTTCTGGGTCTACCACTGGGCTTTTATACAGAAATTTATGTGAGTCAGGGACTCTGTAATACCTGTCTGGTTTAACTGGAGCTGGAGGTAAGGAATCACGATTTAAACTGGATTCAGTATACACATCATCCACAATATCTAACACTGGCGGAATAGCAAGGGGTCTGTGTTGAGGCAAAAATAGGAATTCTCTGAGCCTTTTCTTGGATTCTGAATCATCCTGGCCTTCCCAATGGAAATGCTCCCTCATGGTTTGTAAAGTTTCCCCAAAAGAGTAATTCTCTGGTGGAGAGGCTGATGGAATGGATTCCTCAGCATCAGAATCCTCATAAGGGGGTAAAGAAAAGCCTATGTCTGAGGAAGAATCTGAGAAAATAGACACCTGGTCGGAGGAGTCATAATCCACATCTTGTCTGGGCCTTTTATCAGGAGGGGGATGGGACCCCCTGATCAGAGTGATCAGGTCTTCGGCCATTTTGAGCATTTGTTTCTTAGGCATGGAGGCCTGTCCTGGAGACTGTGATTTCTTAGTTTGAAGAGGTGGTTTAGACTTAGAAGAGGGTTTAATGGTAAGCTGACTGGGTCTGAAGACACCCTCGGAAGCTGCGGGTGGCTCATGTACTCCGGATCCCTCTGCAGGGTCGGTATCGGTAGTCTGTAAAACTTGGGAGTCCGATGGCCCAGTCAGTGGCTGCCTGCGGTTCTGCAGAAGCAGTCATCAGGGGCTGCGAAGGCGCCTCGCTGAAAACCGGAGAACTGGCGACTGGCCTAGAAGAGGCTTCGTCAGTTTTGGGCCTCGGATGCCTGTCTTTGTCTGTGCGCTTTTTATGAATAGTGGTCGTTGGAAGTTCCGACGGCATCGTGTAATTAAATTTTCTGCCAAAGTAATGTCGGGCAAAATCAAACCGACGTTTAATAGTGCGCTTGTTAAACCTAGCACAAAACCGACAACCATTGACGTCGTGGTCTGGGCCTAGGCATGAGATACAATAAGAATGGAAATCCTTATGAGGTATTTGCTTCCCACAAGAAATACAGTTATTAACTTTTACTGACATCGGTCTGAGGCAAGAAAAAGTTTCCCCAACGGGGTACTTAGCTTTGTAGAAGACTTCGGATCTGGATTCGGAAATGAAAATCTCAGGAGTCGGCCGACCGGCACTTGCGAACTGCTTTTGCTTCGGGCACCGCGCGGCACGAAAGACTGGAGAAAATGGCATCGGCTGGATCTTATACACCCCTGTCGCACTGATGTCAGGGAGGAGGCAACAGCATCCGACGCCGGACCAAGACTTTGGAACTCAGGCCGACTGGGGAACTGCCTGACGGCAGGATAACCCAAGTGTAATGACTGCAGCAGTGTAACACGATGAACATCAGTACAGACGCAAGAAAAAAAACAGCTAATCACTACTCCTGGACCCAACAACCCAACAAAACAGAATGACACCTGGCCGTACACAGCTTAAGGTGGAGACATTCTTTCCTGATTCTGTCACCTGGAAAAAATGGGATATGAAGTACTGGCTGAATAACATTTCAGACACAACTACTAGAGAAAAAGAGGGATTATCTGGGGAAAGATCTGAACCTTTTGTAGACAAGATAGAACTCCTTAAAAATATGAGCCTGAAACTCGTGGATCCACTGTGATGGCAACTAGGAAGTGTACATTCTATGACAAACCTAATACCAATAACTAAAACACTAAAAAACTAAAGAAAAACACAGACGATTCGTCAAATAAGCCAGCTCAAAGAATAAATGTGATGGCATATTGACTACAAACTTCAGAACAAAGTGCAGGATTCTTTACCACAGACTAGAAATAAAGGAATCCCTTCAAAAACGGTTTCTCAAGCCTACTCTATACCAGAGCCTTCCTTTCACTATGTTATGATGACTGAAGTGTGAGCGCAAATACACAGAGTTGAAGCTAGTGTGTCAGCCACTCTGAGACATTCCCTTGTTATCCTACCCCCACTCTCACCCCCACCCCACCAGGAGGATAACAAAAAGAAGAGAAAAAAAATAAGTCTTCAAATCAAATTAAGGACAAAGAAATAAATGTCATTCATGCTATACTTGTCGTTCTGAAACTGTAGCTCTGAAATCTGCTAAAATGTAGCAAAAAGCTCTTTTGCTGCAGTTCATAAAACACAATGAAATGTCCTTTTCATTTAAGTAGCTATGCTTGCAATCAGTGATTTTGGCTTAAATTCTTTAATCCAACTGGAAGCACTACTGCAGGGAGATCAGGAGCTGATCAATGTTTACACCAAAGTACCAACTGTACCCCCTAACTGCCTGTACCAGGGGCAGCTGCCCACGCCTATCAACTTCCTTGCTCAAGAATTAGAGCAAGTATCATAAGTCGTGTTTCATTGTAAGATATCTTACTAGATATCAACTTGTACGCTGATGCTTCAGTTTTTTACTGTTTTACAATTTTGCTTTTGCGCTTATATGTTTACTTTTTTATCTTTTTCATGTTTTGTTTCCACTGTTCATTGCATATTGTTTATTGCTTAATGTAATCTACTAGTTCAGCTTTTCTCCCAGGGCCTCTGCTGAAATGTATTTTTTGCTCTGTCAGACTTTCCAGGTAAACATAAGTCAATAAATAAAAACAAAAATAATGAGGGACAAAGGAGCAAAAAATAGGAAGAATTTTCAAGCATTACTCTAATTCCTTTAAATGGTTAATAGAACAGAAGGTTTTGCATAGACATGCATTTACTGAATAATAAATATGAAAGTTCATTAGTCTGCATTATTCACAGACTGTAATCTTCACTTATTGAGCAGAAATGCAAAAAGTTATATGAAGCAAAAAACAAAAACCCAAGGTGAAGTCAGGGATAGGTGGGAGAAATGTACCCTCGCTTTTATACTGCTCTTGTTATGGCCCTGTACATATATATATATATATATATATATATATATATATATATATATATATATATAAAATTGATGATGAAGTACCTAGGGCCAAGATTAAAAACAAGTTTGATACAAGCCACAAAACTGATTAATATCTAGAGCTGAAAGGGAAATGATACCTCTTGGCACAGATGGAGAACTTTTTTGTTACTTGACTTAGCAGAAAGCCTTAGTAGAAGGCCTCTTCCTAATCTTTAATACCTCCCACATTTCCCTGGGGAATACATGGTGGCTGAACAGTGACTACTGTAGTTGCTACAGACAGCCATACCCTCAGACAGATGTGAACATTTTATTGTAACTGAAGAGCATGCATTCTGATTGGAATCATCTCTGAAGAGGCTGTCAGTGAAAGAAACTGAAACCAGATTCTTCTGGGCCACCACAAGACAAAGAGAATGAGCCTTGTCTTTTCTGTGTTGAATGACATCAAGCATGAGATAAGCAGTAACAGGGAATCCTCCACTCATAACATTTCAGACTGCAGCAAAAACATTTGTCCCTTTGCCCTGTTAATAGGAAAATGATTTGAATAATAGTTCTGCATTCTTTCTGGAAGACGTGACAACTTCCTCTACTTCTTCAGGTAGAATTGTCAGTTTGTTTGAACAAATAGTAACTAAATGAACTGGTAAATAATGAATCTGTTAAGTCAACAATGTACAACAATGACTTGGAACAGAAACACACACACAAAACATTTTTTGCAGGGGAATAATGCCAACTGCATCCTTTATATTCTCGTATCTCAAACTCCAAAATTAAGCAAATTGGAGCAGATAAAGAGATCCTTTTCTTATCTCCACAATTCTGTGATTTGATGAGTTTACGGACTATTTATTCTTCAATGAAAAAAAGTAAACTGACTAGAGATACTTGAAATCAAGCACATTTGGTGTAATCAAATCCATGCATTTTTCTGTTTGTCTCACCTTACAAGAGGAAACTATGGCTCCAAGATTAACTCAAAAGGTTAAAAAGCCAGTGAGTAATTATAAGCCTGTTCAGACTGCTATGAAAACACTTATCCATCTGACACCAGTAGAGAGGAGTTAGGAAATGCGTATTGTCATCAGTTGTGAGAACCCTAACAAGGGCACACACTCAATGTCTGCTCGGATGGCAGCCTCTCCAGATGGCTCTTGCCCTAAAGGATCTCTTTCAATGTCATCCAAAAGCCCTGAAGAAAGTACAGTTGTGTACACTTACCATAAATGTAGATGTTCAAGTGTATTCACTGTTGCAGTCATGACACTTGGGTTATCCTGCCAGGGGTAGCCCTCAGTCTGCCCGAATACCAGATGCTTAGTATTTCTGCATCTGTTACTGTCACTTCAGGACTGACGTCAGGTTGTCAGGGGTATAAAAATAAATAAAAACCCTGTCAGCATAAAAAATAATGAAGGGTTCCACAGCCATAAGTGTTTCTAGCTCAGACACTCTTCTGGGTGAAATGATGGCCAGAAGCAAGGCTGTTTTCCAAGAGAGGAATTTTAACTCTGCTGATGCTGCAGGCTCAAAGGGGGGTAGTGTGAGCTTTTACAACACAAAATTAAGGTCCCAAGCAGGGGTGAGGGCTCTTCTTGGTGGCCTTAAGTTGTTAGCCCCTCTCACAAACTGCTTGATGAGAGGGTTTGAGAAGAGAGGTGGCTCATTGCTGTAATGAGCAGAGATGGCAGAGGCATGGATCTTAATGGAGAAGGACAGGCCTCTGTGGAGTAGGTCTGCTATGTAATCCAGGATGAGAGATAAGGAGGGCTGTGCTGTATCCGCTCCTTTAGAGTGAATCCAGGAACAATACCTTTTCCACTTATCAGCATAGGATTCCCTTGTACTGGGTTCATCTGGCTTCACATGACATCCAGTACCTGCTTGCTTAGGCTAGCCACTGGAGGAGAATTCAAGGAATAAGCCAGGCTGCAAGGTTCAAGGTCTGCAATTGTGGATGCAAGATCTGTCCCTCCTGCTGAGTCAGGAGGGTTGAGATCTGGGGTAGGTGCCATGGGGGCACTGGTGACAGACTGCGCGGTAGTGGGTATGAGTGTTGGCATAGCCAGTCTGGGGCAATCAGGTTTGCCCTTGATCTTTCCTGCCTTATCTTGAGTAATACTCTTGTAAGAAGAGGCAGAGGGGGAAATGCATAGATCGACAGGTTTGCCCACTGGAAGGATAGGGCATCCACTTTTCATGCCTTGCTGTAAGGTACCCTGGTGCAGAATTTTCTGAGCTGGTGGTTATAGGGGGAGGCAAACAGGTTCACCTTCGGGGTACCCCATTTCTGGGTCACAAGGCTGAACGTGTGGTGGTTTAATTGCCACTCATGTGGGTCTAGGAGATTTCTGCTTAAGTTGTGTGCCAGAGTTTTGGTTGCCTGGCAGTAATTGAGCTTGCAGTTGAATATGCATGGCTGAGGCTGTGTTCCACAGGGTCACGGCTAGCCTGCAGAGTGGGTAAGAGTGGGTTCCCCCCTGCTTGTTGATGTACCACATCACTGTAGTGTTGTCGGTTTTGATTAGTAGGGGCCCCGGTAAGAGTAGGGATCTGAAAGCTGTCAGAGTGTGCTGAACAGCTAGCATCTCTTTTTGGTTGATGTGCAGATGAATTTGGTTTGGGCAACAGTGGCCCTGAATGCATCTGCCATCCAGATGTGCACCCCAGGCATAGTCCGATGCATCTGTGGTTAGGGTCTGGGTGGCGTGGAATTGTGTAAAGCGAAGTCCCTTGTTGTGGTTGCATGTTGCTGCCCACCAAAGAAACTCTTTCCTTAGACAAGGTATTACAGGTATGACAGTTTCCAGAATGTTGGCACCAAAGACTTTTTAAGTACCATTGAAGTTTCTTCATATGCAGTCTGGCATATGGAATTAGTAGAAAGCAGGAGGCCATGAACCCTAGAGCCTGCAGGATTTTCCTTGCGGATAGCTGGGTTCTGATGGCCATTTGAGCGAAGTAGCCTGTCAAATAGGCTTGCTTTTCTGGAGTAAGAAATGTCATCTGGGATGCTGTGTCCAAGCTTGCTCCCAGAAATACAATTTTTTGACTGGGGACTAGTTTGGATTTATTTTCGTTGATAGTATACCCCAGGCAGGTTAGAAGTTCCTTTACAAATGTCAGGTGCTGCAACAGCTTTTCCTGACTGTTTGCCTGAATCAGGCAATTGTCCAAGTAACGGTAAATGTGAATATTTCTCAGTCTGCAGTAGGCAATGGCTAGAACCAGGCATTTTGTGAAAACTCTGTGAGCAGTGGATAAGCCAAAGGAAAGTGCAGATAACTGACAATGCATAGATCCTGACTTGAAACCTAGACATTTCCTGCAGGAGTCCCTGATTGGGATGTGCAGATAGGCCTCTTTTAGGTCTAGGGTGACTAAACAGGCCTCTTTGGACAGCATAGGGAGAAGCTGCTATAGGGTGAGCATTCTGAATTTTGGTACCACCAGGAAGGTGTCTAGAATGGATAAATCTAAGATTGGGCCCCAGGTGCCCTCTTTTCTGGGTACCAGGAAAAGTCTGGAATAAAAGCCTTGGCCTATCTGTTCTGCAGGAACAGGCTGAATTGCCCTTATGAGAGCAGGGACTGAACTTGGTTTTGTGCTTCTGCCCACTGGTTTGGAGGAAGGTCTGGGAACCCTTTTGGGGTTGGCAGCATGTGAAAATAAAATTTGTACCCCTGGGATACTATGTTTAGGACCCATCGATCGTTGGTAATGGAGGTCCAGTTTTTTGCATGGTGGGCAAGTGTTCCTCCTAGGGGCATGAGCAATTGGGCAGAGGTGAGGAGTGGAGGTGAGAAGTCATTGTGAATTCTTTCCGTAAGGGGGTGGCTTAGCACTCCCTGCTTTAGAAGTGGAGGTACTTTATTGCTTAGATCTCTGCATACCCTGAGACTGTAATCTGGGGTGGCCTGTTTTCCCCTGGGTCTAATTTGAGATGGCCTTGAGGGGGCTGGAAAGGACCAATGTTCTGAGGGGCAATGCCTACTGAATCTTGCAGGCTGCACTTGCAAAAAATCTTTGACTGTCTGCATAGACTTAGCCTTTTCTTTCATCTTTTTTAAAACCTCTTCTGCTTTGGTGCCAAACAGATTGTCCTTGTTCAGAGGAGCGTCCAATAATTTTGATTTGACATGGTCTGGCAAGGTCTGCTCCTTAAGCCAGGCATGCCTTCTAATTACAGAACCTGCGACTGGTGCCCTGCAAGATGCTTCTAGGGCGTCAAACCCACATTGCAGGGTATGTTTGCTGACTTGGCTTGCAGAATGCATAAGCTCCTGTAATTCTTTATTTCCTGCACAGTCAGGGATGGTAGATAATTTTTGCTTAAGTTCCATAGTATGTTGCTGGTATTTCAGCATGTGGAACTGACAATTCAATGCTCTAATGGTGAGAGTTGCAGAGGTGTATACTTTTTTACCCCATCTGTCTAAAGCTCGGGAATCCCTGTCTGAGGGGGTGGGATTCTTAGCTGTAGTTGCTTTTATTCCTTTAGGTCCTTGGGAGATGACCACTGGGTCAGCAGTAGGATTTTTGAAGAGACATTTGTGAGAGTCAGGGACTCTGTAGTACCTGTCAGGTTTCCTTGGAGAAGGGGGTAAAGTATCAGGAGTTAGACTGGATTCCATAGAGACATCATCCACAACATCCAGAACAGGAGGGATAGCTAAGGGTCTGTGCTGTGGTAAATCTAAAAATTCCCTGAGTCTCTTTTTGGACTGAGGATAACCCTGGCATTCCCAATGGAAATGCTCTTTCAAAGTATGTAGGGTTTCACCAAAAGAAAAATCCTTTGGAGGGGAGGCAGAAGGAATGGATTCCTCTGCATCTAAATCCTCATAGCCAGATAACAGCATGTCTTCATATTCAGAAACCTCACAGTCATCAGACTCTTGGTCAGATAAAGCTGCTGGGGACAAGTCTCTTTTTCTTTTAGCAGGGGAAGGCTGGCTTCCCCTAATCAGGTCTTCTGCCATTTTAAGCATCTGAGATTGTGGCAAGGAAGCAGGCGCTTGAGTTTAAGTCGTCAGTTTTTTAGGCATAGCTCATACTCTTGGCCTTAGAAACTCAGCAGTTTTAGAAAAAACTGAAGATGCGAAAGGAGTCGGTTTGTGTCGAATATCGGAAGTGTGAAGAACTTCCTCAGAAGGCTTACCATCCAAGGTAGAGACATCCGCAGGTTCCGTAGTCAAAGAAGAGTCTCGCTGCATACCGGACTCCGAACGGGGTCTTGGTAGCGGCCTGCGAATCCACTGAAGCAGGCATCAGGCTGCGAAAGCGCCTCACTGAGTACCGGCAAACTGGCGACTACCTTAATGGAAGCATCGTCAGCAGTTTTGAACCTGTGCAGTCTGTCTCTGTCTTTATCCTTACATTTTTTCGGAAGATCGGCAGTCAGATGGCTTACCAAAGCCATTTTGGAATATGGAGATCGAGAACAAAAGTATTTAGCTACAATAAGGGCCCGACGACTAATATTTGGGCATTGAACAAAGCACAAAACCGACAGCGAGGTACATCATGCTCTGGGCCTAAACAGGTGATGCAGTAAGAATGGAAATCTCGGTGTGGTATTTGCTTTCCACAGGCGAGACAATTGTTAACTTTTTCTGACATCGGTTAGAGGAAGAAAAAAGGATCCCCAACAGGGTACATCGCTTCAGAAGACTTCAGGATGATTCAATTTCGGAAACGAAAACCCATGTAGTGGCCGACCGGCATTTGTGCAAACTGCTTCTGCTTCGGGCTCCTCGGCAAGAAAGACTGATGTAATGGCGTCGGCTGCCTGTTTTTATACCCCTGATGACCTGACATCAGTCCTGAAGTGACAACAACCAATGCAGAAACACTAAGCCTCTGGTATTCGGGACGGCTGAGGACTACCCCTGGCAGGACAACCCAAGTGTGATGACTGCAACAGTGAAACACGAAGAACATCAGCAGCATCAGGGCTTAAAGAGTGACATTTGAAAAGCTACCTTCACAAAATCAATGTGAAGAGTGAAATCACTTAAATGCCGCCTCAGGCAGGTCTTCCCCATCAACTTCCTGAGGAGCAAGAAGAGACAGAATTCAAATCCAGTTCCCTGTACTGTCCCTCTAGTAAGGAGCAAATGTGACTGCATTAGCAGTTCTTCGAACACAGAACTTCCTGCTTCATTACTCAAATGAGTAATAATCACTGAAAAGAGAATTAAGTCCCTATGTAGAAAGTAATGAAAACTAATGCAGATGCAATGGACAATAGGAAGGACTCTAAAGAGGTGCCAGGCCTGAACTTAGACCTAGGCATCTAGTCCCTAACTCTATGTCTTTCATTTTCTGGCTTGGGATATCAGGGCAAGCTTTCTGGCAAGTTCTTGGCAAGACCTCCTCCTTCCATCTGTTCTATACATTGGGGGCTTAAAAGGTTTCTGATGTTTGTGAGTAAAGGAATTAAGCAAGACACTTTCAACAACTGCTATTATACTCTAGTCAGCGCTACAAATGCATCTCTTGTCATTATTCTGATTTAGGGCACCTCAGGTAAAATTGACAGAGCTATGACATCAGGTAAAAAAACATGGTCATTTTATTTCCTAATAGTGCACTAGGAAATATTCAAAATGCATCAGTGATTGAAAAGAACTCATTATTTGTGGCAGCATGCACTCCTTAACTTCAGGAAATAAACTATGTACATGGAGCTTGGGTAGCAAGCACTCACCAGGTTATGGGGCTTAATATTTTAAAAGTGGGCACAACAGGGATGCACAAAATATTGCAAAGGGGACCACTGATGATATTTTCTCTTTGTATTTTACTTTCTATTGCCTCTGTCTCAAAGTCTTGGGACATAAAGCTTTACAGACATCATAACCCACAACAAAATGAGATAGACACAGACAAATTAGGTCAGTTATAGAAAATTCTTCACAAATGATTTAAACTTCTTTGAACATGGCTTCTTTTTTAATGGCATACCCTCCACCAATGGGGGCTCAAGTCCAGTCACATCATTACAAATTATACTCTCCATGCTGTTTACCTAGAAATTGATATGAATACCTGAATACACAAACAAACTGATGTACTAGTGGTCCAGTGAACCCATCAAGTTGCTGCATCTCCCACCAACACTAGTGCTCTCCCCTTCTCTCCCGAATGACTTTAACTTGCACACTACCACTTTTTCTGTAGTCTATATCAGAGCTCCACCACATTCTCAGTAAAATCATACATGTTAAGTCAGACTGAAAGCTTTGATTTTCCAGTTCTTTCACTGGCTCTTCATTTACCTCTGCTTTAAAACTTGACTCACTGCATTTTTAAGGGATTGGAAGGAAATGGATTCCATACTCTTATCTTCTCATTGCCTCTATTTCTCTGAAGTGTGCACAACTAGTACCTTCAGCCTTTTGTCACACTTAAATCCACCCCCCCCCCCATCTACAAGACCATCTTTACAAACCTTATCCGCACACCTTCCAGCACCAATTGGATGGGAAACTGGTAATTCATCCCTGGTTTGGCACCTATGTCTCTAATGCAAACAGGTAACCTGTAAATGGTTCATCTCCCAGCCCATGCTTACACTTATCAAGGGTATCAGAACTTGTCAGAGATTTGGGATGCATGTGGTCATTAGCCTAGTAAACACCTATGATGCGCCTTCCTG